>NW_022987313.1:9952929-10162929 GCF_902827165.1 Trematomus bernacchii | reverse complement strand
CTGTTGTGTATGCAACATCAAATCCTGCAGGGACACAGATGTAGTTAGTCTATAGTACACATGGTCAACACTGAGGAAACCTAAGAGAATGATTGCTCGTTGGCAGTATTTCTGCTAATGAAAACCATACACAGTTCTTCTGGCCAGAAGGAAGATGCTCAGTGGAAACAGTAGATGAGCCTGAAGCCAGGAGTGATACATTACTGCCTAACCTTGAGGGGCTGCTCGGCTGACAGTGGGATCAGAACAGTGCAATCAATGCCACATGCGGCAACGAGCAAAAGCATGCAGAGTGGGAATCCATCACATCTTCGTGACAAGACGGTCTTAAAGTTCTGTTTCTGTTAAGAAATGTCTTGATATGGGGTAACTGCATGTGAATGTACACATGTGCACTGAAACAGAAAAAGTGATTCGGAAAAAAGAGTAAGGACTATTAAAGCCATGTGTTTGGGGCAGTGCCATGCAGCCGTGGGTGCCAGGAAGGAGAGATGGCAGGGTGATTTTGCAACTCTGCACATTGGCTGGGGGTTTCAATCAGGGGAGAGAAGTGACAAAGAAAGCTCGAGCAGCAGAGAAGTGTGGGGGGAGGACGGCTTGGCAAACTGTGGTCATGGGGACGTGGAAATAAAGTTTTACATCCCCAGCTGTTTTATAGTACCATTTACTGGAGAGCAGGTGCGGGGCTATTCAAATCTCCCTTTAAAATCACATCAGAATGACTTGCACAGCCGGAGTGAGTGACAACAAATAAGGAGCTGAAGCAGGGCAGTAGCAAAGTGAGATGAGGAGTTAGTGCAAGAGTTTAATCCACCCAAGTTCACAAACGTGTCTGTTGTTCAGCTAAAAGTTTGATTCTTTGTCTGGCTTCTTAGCTACAAAGTAGGGATGCGTGTCATTAAATATACTCACACACAAATCAGTGAAGCACGGAGAGAGAAGGCCCTCCCTCTCACGCAACAAGCCGGGATTGTGTCAGTGCATCGGGCGTCCTGCCAAAGTGAGGGGGGAGAGACAAAGTTTAGGTGGGGGAGGGCCCACAGGTGCCGAGACTTAAGCGTGGGGGAGGAGTGGAAGGAGGAGAGGCAAGTGGATGCAGAGGAGGCAAGAGAGGGAGGGAGTACGCCAGCAGCTCCCCTCCAAACTCTGGTTTGTTATTCTCCTGTGGGGATGGGCAAATGAGAGCCAGCACATATTTATGACTCTATAACAGCAAATGTCCTGTAACAGGACGAGGAGTCCAACAGCACGCCAAGGCCTGTGACACAAAAGGCTAAAAGGGGGTTGCGTGACAACCAAATGTGTCAACAACAGCATCTGAAATGTGACGCTGCAGGATTTCCATGAGCTTGAGAGAATATAAGAAACCAGGAAAACTCCCAACATAAAAATGCGTGTTTCCAAATTGATGTGAAGATCATTTTTACTTCAACTAGTGAATTTGTAGAACTGTCTTTCTCTTGCTAATCTGTCCCCCACTCAAACACACACACATGGGCACACATTAAATTAGTTCCTTTTTAGAAAGAAAGAAAGAGGAGGGGGTAAAACATGCTGGTAGATTGTATTTGCTCAGCAGAATTTAATATGAGCGAGCTGGAGGTGCTTTTCTTCTGAGGCCAACTCCCTGGAGACACATCCATCTCTGGGAGATGGTAGGGAGGACAAAGGAGGACTGGCCCCAAGGCTCAGCCCAGGCAAGCTTAAACACACACACACACACACACACACACACACACACACACACACACACACACACACACACACACACACACACACACACACACACACACACACACACACACACACACACACACACACACACACACATATATACACGCATGCACTCACACGATCGTGCATGCAGGTATCAACAGTTGCAGTAGACGTGCACACAGATGCACTCATTCACACAAGAGCAGTGAGACAGAGACCGCCTTGTCTGACAACAACTACAGACTTGGTCAAACAGAGGAGGAGGAGGGGGGAGAAAAAGAGTTGAAAGGGACACGAGAGGTAGTGTATGCTATAAAGTAAATGAATGGTGTAAAGGAATCGGCATTTAATAGAAAGTAACATGCTGGATGGAGGGACTTGAAGGCCGGGGCAGGTTACTTTGGTGCTGTAGTAAGAAAACACAGAATGGAGGAAATAGAGAAAAAAGAGGTTGTAGTAAGCGATAATGCTCACTGACAGCCGTGTCACACTGAGCATCAGCATGAAGCATGTTTGTGTGTAAAGTTGTGTCAGGTCGAGCTGCCACTGCTGCGTTTTTTAACGTTTCACCTACTTACTGTCAGTGGCTGTCAATCATCTGAGGCATCAGCTGACAACCAAGGTAACATATTCACTGAAATATAAACTAAATCTGATCAACAAAAAACCCCTCAATGGGACCCTCCTTCCAAACTTACCTCAACAAATAAAAACCAACTGCAACCTATTATACAAATGCAATATGTAGTTAAGGGAATTGGATAATTGTGTTTTGGTTAGTTGGTTTAAGAAGTTGCGTAATCACTCTAGTGTAAACCCCCTTGTGGATTCATGCCCTGGAACGGCCCCTAGCCTCGCTTAGTTCATTTCCTGTTCCTGGCGGAGGCAATAAGGGATAATAAGCTGTACGCTACGCTTGCTGCTCTTGATGATGCGTCCACACAATCTTGTTAATACGCCAATTATAGGAGAGGGCGAGAAAAAAGGAGAGGCAGAGAACTTTGGCACTAAATCTCAAGTAATGACGGATGTGACAGACGGATAAAGAGAGTTCCCCTGGAGATAACTTTGAAGACTGTGTTGAAAACATGTCATAAAGACCACAAAATGCAATGCAAGCAAAAGGAGATCGCTCATCATCTTGTCTGAATTGACGGCTTCAGTGAACCGCTCTGCTGGTGTGGTGTGCAAAAGACAGACAGTGAGATATAATAGCGGTGGTCCCCTGAGGAACATTGGCAAGACATGCTGCTCTCTACGGAAACTTGAAAAGATCATATTCCTAGCCAATGGGCCTCTACAATGCTTCCGACAATTGTTAGGGTTGTCAAGAGGGATACATAGGAGACCAAACCTTGTGTCCCATAAAATATGTTTAGGTTTTTTTAAACAATGACAACAAGCTATAACATGTAAAATACTGCTGAGGTTGTTAAATACAACGCACTCTGACAACACGTGATTACACAGAAACCAATAAAAATTGGGGTTCTGAGTGATTCATATTACAGTCCTGCAGCTCCATCCAAAATTAAATGTGATTGCTACCGCAGCTTCACTCCCTTCCCCCCCCTCTGTCACCCACAGCACTCCCCAAATCATAAACAGATTCTCAGATATTCAACAAGCGGTGGTGCTGCCTGGGTCACATTTACCCCAGCCTGGTCGCAGATACCCATGACCAACCTTATTACACACTTACCCAATTACCTAGTGAGACTGGGCAGGTGGGGTGGAGAGGGGGCACACACGACACACACACCACACACACACACACACACACACACACACACACACACACACACACACACACACACACACACACACACACACGCATAAGCACACAGGGTCAGCAGGAGGCCGCAGGGGTCGTCAAGTGCGCGGAGGGTGTGAGTGGATACTGAAGTGCAATGAGTTGTGTTCAGGCCTGGCTACTACCCAGCTGGCTTTGGGCCACGCATGTCAATCAGTGCATTTACTTAAGCACAGTACTTAAGAACACATTTATTTAAGTATACTTTATTGCATAGTGAACATTTAATAAACTTGACATTTCTACTGCACTACAATTCAAAGAGAAATATTGTACTTTTTATTCACTTTATTTATTCTTCATTCACAGCATTAGCTGGTTTAAATTAAGATTTAACATACAAAACAATGATTACACTATCAAACAGTAAGTACAATTGGAGCTAAAATGATTTGTGAAGTTATGTTAAATAGTAAATCATCAAAAAATGAGTCATTGGATGTTTTGCTAACTTTATCTTCATGCAAAACTGCGAGGTGTAATGGTATAAATGTATACTACTGTATATACTGTATACTTACACACCAAGCCGATTTTCGGCGTCGATAGATGTCGGGCCGTCGATGAGCGTCGTGTCGCCCTACTCAGATTGGTGTGTCTTGTACTGCACCGTCGTGTCTTTTCGGCCGTGCCGACACCATAGAGTGCCGCAGTGACGCGTCCTAAAACCCGGAAGTAAACTCCTTCAGGTTCCTTCGACAAAAACCAATGCAATTTCTCCATAGGATTTTGGAAAATATGGAGAAATTGCATTGGTTTTTGTCGAAGGAACCGGAAGTGGTAAAATGCTAACTTACTTCCGGGTTTTAGGACGCGTCACTGTGGCACTCTAAAGACTGGGGGTGTTTCTCAATGTCGAGGAAGGCTGCTCCAGAGCCACTATTTCAAGCATACTACGTCATCGAGTGCCGGCGAAGGACTGTTCCAATGTCCAGCATACTTGGTATTCTACCGAGGCCGGTGTACTTCGTAGCGAGAAATTTGTGTAGACTCCGCGGTCATAAAATACCCACAATGCTTTGCGCACGGACCCATTTCCAAATCTTTGGCGGAAATCACGCTCCATTTAACGCACACCTGCACACCTGTTAGCCTGTTCCACAATTCTTCGTTTTCCGAGGCTAGGAAGGATTCTTGCCTCGCTTCTGAAGCAAGTGACTCGGAAGACATGTGCTACCAAGCAAGCGTCCTCGACATTGAGAAACACCCAGTATATATAAAGGCCGACACCTTCCGCCGCCGATTCGACATGTTGAATCGGCTAAAGGCCGTCGGCCAAAGAAATCACTCTGATTGGCTGTTCAGCTTAGCGAATCAGTGCATGAGAAGTGAAACGGAAGTGAGGGACCCAAACAAACTATTAAGAAGGCAAATCTGAGATTTCATTTAACTCCAACTCTCGACACAGGTTCGGGAAAGCCCCATGAGCTTCTTGTTGTAGAGTGAAAATGGAACGCACACGCTATTTGTTGTTTGTTTATATCACGCAGTCTGTTCTTCTTCTCTCGGTGTATCACGCAGTCTGTCTTCCGGTTCTTGCCTCTTTTGAATGACGAATACACACTGCTGGTAAGGAGAGTTATTGCCACTCACGCATGCGCAGTTCGTACGTGCAACTTGGCCGTCGGCTGAATTATTTGCCAAGACGCAGGAGACGTGAGGTGTAAGAACCTTTATAAATACTTAACTTGTAAGTACATTTTCTTGATGAAGTTATGTACTTTTAAGTATCATTTTCAAATCATGACTTCTACTCACGTCTAATCTACAGAATAATAATAAAGTATTTTTACAGCATTGTATTGGTATTTTTAATCAAGTAAAGTCTCTGAATACTTCCTCCACCACTGGGACCACTACAGGTGCCACACTAGATCACCCCCCGAGATCTCCACCCTTCAACCCCCCCTTCTCCGACATATCGCTCTCAGTTAATGTGAGCCTCCACAACAGGTGCAGTAGGTTAGGCTGCAGGCCCCAACATGCGAGGAAACAGACTGTTATTGTGGGCCTTCCTTCCCTCATCTCCTCTTTTTCGCTTTTTTTTCTAACCCCCTTCCACCTCTTCTCTTCCCTATAGCCCTGGGGAGCAATCGAGAGGTCCAACCTGAGCGAGTAACCCGAGCACAACTCTTCAGTATTGTGCAAGGATGTTGAAAAGAGGAGGAGAATAAAGTGGAGGATATGTTGCACATGCAGAGGATTGGACAACTTGGCAGTAAGTTTGTGTGTGTGTGTGTTTGAGTGTATCGGGTGTGTTTTGGAAGCAGTAAATACGTAATACAAGCTGCTTTCACTTGCTGATGGTGCGATGGCAATTAATCCATCTGTTGGCATCTACCAATGATGATATAAAAAGACAAACATCTGTCATTTTAAGACTCGATTTGGACTTTAACATCAATGACTAATGACTTGAGATTTTTGATTCGAAAAGTAATGATACCTTCCTCTTAGCCCAAAGATTAAAGGTGTGTTATTTCATTTTCAATTAATCCACTTTATTTGCACGAATCTGACAGCATCCAGTCATGTTGGAGATGTTGCCATAAAGAACAATTGTTATGTTACTGAGCACCAGTTGGAGAAAATACAAATACCAAATATAATTTAAATTGCATGGAGCAATACTCCCCTACTTACTGCGCCTTTTCTTCCATCACACCCATATTCAAAGTCAGCCTTCAATTTATCTAAACACATGACACCATGTTGTGCCAAGGACATAAAGGGGAAGATGGGACAGTGACCCCTTGGTGTCCCTCGCTAGGAACATGTCCAATTTTGGATTTGACCCTCATGATGATCTCATATACACATCTGGAACTGCATCCTATAATATCTCTTGACAGGAACACTCTCTCCTGTTGTAGTTCCTGATACAGTAGGTGTCTCCAGGAGTACACGTTCCCATAGTGCAGGGGTGTCCAAACTACGGCCCGGTGGCCAAATGCGGCCCGCGGACCATTTTGAATCGGCCCTCAGCATATTCAAAAAGTATAATGACTTAAGTATAATAAACTTCTGATTGTCTTATATTGTACTTCTTAAATATATATGTTCAAATATATTATACAGTATTCATGTGTTAATAAGCCTAATTTTCAACAACAAATCTAAGTTGATAAGAAAAAAGCCCAATAACTTATTTACATAACACGCTTGAAATATACCCTTCATATTTCCTCTTATTATAACAAAATATTGCCAACAAAATAAATTAAACCCTTTGGAGTGCTGTGATGTAGGCTTTTTTCTCAAGCATAATTTACCTACATTTTTCTAACTTCTAACTTGACTGATAAGACAATATACCTCACCTCTAGTGAGTGGCCCAGCCCTTCCTATATAGTTCCGTATGTGGCCCTCGGAGAAAAAGTGTGGACACCCCTGCCATATTGACACACACACTGATTCATAAGGTGGAAACAATACCAGCATGGCTGTCGTGGCTTCACACAACTGATTTTCACAGTCACTGCCCTCTCTACTGTATATTTGCTCAGGAAAACTTTGCAGCCTACTGCATTTCATTACGAGAAATCCAGATGTGCTTTTTGGCTGCAAGTGAATGTCTTCAGCTGTGTATGACACTGTTGTTGGCCTCGCTGCACCGAGTGCAGACAGAGAAACAACACCTCCGGGCAAGACTCTCTCTTCCCTCTCTTTCCCTCTCCCTCTCCTTTTTCTGATCTCCCTCTCCTTTGTCTCTTTCTTTCTCCCTCCTCCACTGACATTTACTCACACTCTGCACCCTGTTGCCTGTCGCCTCTCTCATCTGTTCTTCTGTGTATCACCCAGCCTTGCTATTCACCCATCCCTCTCACTCTTTTCTTTCTTCCTTGCTCTTTCTGCCACTCTTATCACATCATCTGCTCGGAGACAAGGTCCGTCTGACTACTGACAGGTAGTCAGAGGGCATGTGGGAGCCGGCTCCAGAGAGTCTGCCCCTATACCTACTTTGACACTGGCTGTGCCTCTCTTACACACACAGACACAGACACACACACACACACACACACACACACACACACACACACACACACACACACACACACACACACACACACACACACACACACACACACACACACACACACACACACACACACACACACACACACTCACACACACACACACACACACTCACTCACTCACTCCAATCATTTGCAACCTGCATGGAGGATCAGTCATGTCAAATGTCAGTTTAGAAATTAGTCAGAGGAGAAGGATCAAAGAGAGCAAGCTGTTGCTGATATCTACAAAGCCACACTCTCCATGACATATTTTTAATTGAATAACATACCTAAATTCGACACTGTCGATCAGATTCTAGACTTTTCTTCTCTGTTACAGAATAATATCAAAGGAAAGGTTAAGGTGCCATGAATTGGTTAGAAGGCATTCTTCAACTGGCAACTGTTCCTGAATCTAACAGCACGGATGATAGTTAGAAGTAAAGTTTGCAAAGAGATTTAAGTCTAATGTCTTCAACATATTTTCTTAGTAATGAGGTACATCACAGTCGACTGATGCACACCTCTGAGCCTTCTCACCAGTAAACAGTCATTGTTCTGTTGCCTTGTGTGATCACTGCAGGATAGTCACTAATGATCAAAGTTACCAAGCTTTCTCTCTCAAATGATTCAGTTTTCTTTCTTGACCTGATCAATAATCACCTCACTGTGCCTTGTAATACTTATTTTGCAGTTGGCCTTAAACAAACCCTGAATACTGGATAGTTGTATCATCCTGCCCTCTATCGAACACAGCATGCAATTGCAGGATAAAATATTAATTCTAGGTATCGTTTGACAATTTCTCACATTTCCTACCTTATAATTCGTACTTCTTACATAAAGCAATACAATAATAGCTTGAAACATAAAAAATGCACTTAAAGGTAGGGTAGGTAATTTTAGAGAAACCAGCTTGAGTGCGCTAGAATTTGAAAATACTCAACCGGAACAAATCTGCCACTTCCTTACAGAGCCCCTCCTCCAACACACACGAATGCGCACATGACCAATGAGGGCACGAGATAAGTTTGTGCACAGATGGAAGGCTGACAGGCAGGTAGGCCATCCAGTTATTTTAGCCGGGCTGGCTAAAATGATTGGTCGTACTTTTTACAGTATTTTTGAATGGATTTTTTGTCAAAGCATTTAAGATATTCATTGCTATCGGGATGTTAAGAGCATTCCATGGAATATAACAAAAAGTGTATCTTGAGCCGGTTTCTCAAATTACCTTTAAATCTACATAATCTTCAAATGTTTGGATAAGGTTGGAAAGATGCAATTAACAAAGAGCGGGAAAATTCAATTCATTATAAAGGACTTAACTTGTATTGATTCTTTATATCTCCTAAATCGTAAATAAAAAATATAGAATCAGCTTGACAAAGAAAACCGTGAGGTCACATCAAGCCCAGATTAAATTGTCACAGGACTTTATCTTCTTCTTTTTCGCCTTTTCTTTTTTCACAGCCAATTCAACTTGTCCTGTTGATTTTTTTTTAAATATGTCAAGTGTTTGTTCAACAGGGATATTTCATTGAGTTTTAGGCGAATTACTTAAGAGTTTATTACATTTATTGTTATTCTAAAAATATCCAAGCTTTGTTGAGGTCCAGAAGTAGTGGAGTACAAATACTTTGTTACTGTACTTAATTACATTGTTCTGGTATCAGTACTTTACTCCACTACTTTTTACTTTTACTTCTTACATTTTTAACACAAATACCTGTACTTTCTACTTCTTACATGTTCAAAACAGGCTCATTACTTTAGTCTGTGTTTGGTGGCGTGATCATTATTATTTAGAGTCATTGATTTTAACACGATCTGCGTATCCATCATTTCCTGGTCTTCTCTAAAGAAGAGGGACCAATGAGAATTGCGGACGTTAGGGAGGAAGCGTAAGAGGCAGAGACAGGTGATGAAGTTAGCTTTAGGTAGCAAAAAACGGAGATATGCTTACCTTTCAAATCAAATCAAATCAGGTTTTATTTATATAGCACATTTAAAAGCGATTTTTGGTACCTTTAGCTGTTATTCTGATCAAAAGTGGTTTTCAATGGCATTAAAACGATAAAAACGTGGCTGAAGGTTAATCCATAGGTTAATCTAATGTGTCTGTCACTTTGAAAATGTTTTTGATAATCCATAATTCAATTTTAATGTAAAAAACGGATTTTTCATATTAGCTGCTAATGATAGCTTCCAGAGTGTATGACAGCACTGTCATGTTAATTTGTTTGGTTTTCAAAGGCAATCATCCCATCACTTGCTGTCTCTATCATTCTGTACACACACACACACACACACACACACACACACACACACACACACACACACACACACACACACACACACACACACACGCACGCACGCACGCACGCACGCACGCACGCACACACACACACACACAATTATTGAGTTGGGTTGTTCATTAATTAATTGATCCCACAATTTTAAATAAAGTTCACCATATAACTCACTTCAATTACTTTTTTTAAAGCATTACCATAATAATTGTTGTGTTGTTTCCCAGGAAGAGGTAGAGTCACCCTATAATCTACAATGTAGGCGTTTATTTCCCCACTTTGTTTTTCTTCGCTTGTGTTCTAAATGGTTGTTGTTCAGTGTTGAAATATTCATTAGCTAACAATGACATAATTACAATTTGAAATAGAAGATCTTTAATTTTCTATTAATATAAAGTGAGTTACCAGTTACTCTATGAAACAGCTGGTGGGTACTTTTTACTTAAAGGTCCCATGTCATGGCCATTTCTACTGATCATAATTCCATTGTTGAGGTCTACTAAAATAGATTTATATTGTGCAATTTTCCAAACTCACATTGGTTTCTCATACAGCATCTCTGTATAGTATGTGTATTCACTCTCTGTCCTAAACGGCTTGTTGGAGCTCCTGCCCCCCCCCCCCCCCCCCCCCCCCCCTCCCTGTGAGCCCAGTGGCCGTCTGCGAGACAGCGAGACACAGCGAAACCCAGCCCGAAACCAGCCCGAGCACACACACACACCTGCAGCCTGGCTGGCAGTTTGTGTGTGTGCTCACACACCGACTCACAGCCTCGCTGCGTCCCGCCGTCTCAGGGAGGAGAAATCGGCGGAGCTGCAGCTGAGAAAAGATTGAGTGTGTGTAACGTAACGGCTCCGCAGACGTAACGTAACGGCTCCGCAGACGTAACGTAACAGCTCCACGGATTGGTCCATTTGGACCAATGGGTCCATTTGGGTATGGGCACATCACTGTACCCAGGAAGAAAACAATGGAAAAAGAGTTCTGGGGCAGCATAGACAGGTCTTTTCTGTGTTAGAGTTGTACTCGCTACAGGGTGTACTTTGAGGGTTTGTGACTTTGCAGACCGTTTACATGCAGAAAAACCTTCATAACACACAAGGGGACGGGTAATAACCAGAAAAGCATGACATGGGACCTTTAAGTACATTTCAAAGCCCATACTTTTTTACTTTTACTTGAGTAAAGAAGTTTAGTCAGTACTTCTACTTTTACCAGAGTATTTCTGAACACAAGTATCTGTACTTCTACTTGAGTAAAGGATGTGTGTACTTTTGCCATCTCTGTTGAGGTCCGGAGGAGACAGCAGATCATACAAAGCCCTAACGCTGTAAAACACAGTCATCTTTCTGTAAATCCAGTAAGGTTTTAGAGTGTTGGAAAGTTCCAGACAGGTTATAGCGGTTGTTGTTGAGCTGCACACTGAATCGGATCAGACACAGCTGACAGATCAGCGTCTAGACACAGAGCAGACCCCTTCCTAGTATTGTTTGTTGGTGGCAGAAAAACAGGAAGAGAGTGTGACTAGGCCAGTAGAAACCTGGACCGGCAGAAATAAAGGGTTCCTGCCTTCAGATGTTCCTTCTCACACATGAGTTGATTGACAGGCAGGGAGAGTTTTCACTAATGTTGATGTTATGTGTGATTAAATGAGCCTGAACAACAAGGGAGTTGACAAAGGTGAGGGAGATAAGAAAAACTGCACTTAAACTGCACAACATGGATTCCACCACACAGTGGCAGCACTACATAAGGGAAAGAAAGGTCATTCCCGAGCTCATACCAACATACAACTGCTTTCTCTCTCAAATTGAAATTGGCTTTTCAGTTTTGCTTGATTTAGGAAATTGTTGTCAAAGCAGGATTTGTGAAGTCATATGGTTAAACAGGGGAGTGATAGTTGGGGAATCAAATACAACAAGGTACCGCCTTTAAGGAAAGGTTTGATCTTTTAGAAGATGCTTATCTCTGTCTTTACACACGTAAGAGGAAAACATTGTGTCTGTGAGTGATATTGATCTAACTCTCGCCAAGAAAGTGAATAAGCTTGTTTTTTTAAACCTAGGCCCACAGGGCACCATAACTTCTGATTTTTTAAGAAAATGTTTAAAACACCATCTATCCATTCTCACCTTTGCCATGAACTCAAAAATGTGCATCTCTCACGCCAGGCTCCACAGAAGTATTTATACAGCACATAACCTACACTCTCCCCCTCATTTGACCTGTATCTACTTTCCTTTGGCCCATGTGACAAGCATGCACATGCCGGCTAGGGTAATGATGTCAGCTCGTTGCTTCACCTTCATAAAGGTCAGAGAACTTGCGCATTTCTCACATTCTTGCTCCTGCCGCCTCTCCTTCCCCCCACAAAGACAGGAGTAAATCTGTGTCCCAGACATAACATTAAGCAGTGATCATTTTCCCCCCGCAAGGTGGTTGTTTCACCTCAATGGTTGAGTTAGTGGCACTGTAATTATGTCAGAATTTACAGCTGAAACACAGGTTGTGACATTCCTCTGCCAGCTGGAGATCTGCCTGTAAATCTGGCACCTTTACCTGAGGATCCTCCCCTCAAAGCCCAGAGGAACCGCTAGAACCATCTCTGTAAGATCAGGTGTGTGTTTGTACGTGCAGAGGGGGAGCAGGATTTGATGGAGAAAGAGTTCATTATATCTGCATTATTCATGAGAAGCTTCACCTGCTGATTCATTTTCAATAAATTAACATGCAAATTGTTTAAAATAACTATTAAATATTTGATTAGTGAACGTGTAACCGAATAACTTACTTTTGTTTAAGTATGAAACAGAATTACTAATCATTGTGTTCTTTCCAGGACTGATCTGAAAATAAAAATATGAAAAAGAATAATAATACAAAATTATTATCTACAAATTTGAGAGTAAAAAACAAAACAGAACCACATTACTTTCAATCTTTCTTCCAATTGGTTAACTTCTTAGTAAATAATATAATCTGATAATAAAAACAGGGGGAAAATCTCCAGCAAGAAAGACCAAAAGGTTGGAAGACATCACTGATGTCTGTCAAGAAAATGTATCTGATGAATTTGCTGCCCACCATTTTCTACTATCTGGTGAACATAGGGAAGCATTTAGCAGCTAGTTGGAGTGACAAAAAGAGAGCTAATAGAAGACTGATTTGTGGCCAGAAGGACATCTCCAAATGAATGTTAATGTTCAATCTCTGCTTGATGTGTGGATTAGCAACTGTTTGCTCACACATTTGCCAACTACAACCTTTTATAGTGAGGATATGTCAATGTTACAGATTGTTGCCCTGCCCCCAAGAAGACAACATATCAGTTAATAAAGGTATCAAATAGTATTGTAAAAAGAGACCAACGTAATGCTGAACCAGGCTTTGCTATAATACTGTTTAAGTATTTTGTTATAAATGCAACATGGTAACATACCAATGATGATCTACAATCAATACCCAACACTCTGCTGGTTAAATGTTAACCTTTAACCAGGATAAATTGCATTTCAGACCCATTGGAAATTATATATGAGGACCACGCATACACCCCTACCCAAGAAGAAAGTTTCAGTTCATCTTTATGACAAATATCTATAACTACACACAGTCAAAGTAACTAAGAAACTTGGATTGCAGCTCTACTAACAACACTCACTGTAATGGCTCACTTTTAGTTCTACAGTCTTAATAATTCTGTGTATGAAGGGAAGATTACACCGGGCAGGTGTTGTGGGAATGGGACACAGGGGTTCTTGTAGGACCCAATCCACTGAGGAATTCATCATCTTCACATAGATTTTCAGATTAAAACTTCTGAGAAGTCCACTTAACGTTCCGCCCGAGCACGACAGGGGTGAGCAAGTATTCCACTTATAATTGTCAAACAAGCTGGTGGCCGTTCACTCCGCAAGGTCACAGGATCTCACGGTAGAGAGGGATGGAGGGAGAGGGAGAGGCCTAGAGTTGGGCATAATCTGGAGCCAGAGGATTTGAGCCATGACTGTAAGGAAGGGTCTGAGGCTGAGTCATAATGACTCTTGATGCCAATCGAACCCAGAAACCTTATGTGTCATTGCAGTGCTTTCAGAAAGTGTTGAGTTAGTTGGTAAGAGCTAAATGTTGTTGGTCGACACTGTGTGCTGTGTGGAGCACTATACCAGCCTTGCTTATTCCATGGCTGATACTCCTAAAACCTCCAAAACTTGACTACAGCCATGCTAGCAGTATCTTAAAGCTGTACAGAGATGTGCTTTGAGCTAAATCCTGCTAACATGCTAACATGCTAACATGACAATGCAAACATGTTGATGTTGAGCAGAGAAAATGATTACAATGTTTACCATATTAGCTTAGCATGTTGGCAGCTGGTTTTGCAGGCACAAACCAATGTACTGAACAATTTGAAAAAGATGACCTGATGATAGCAGTATATAAGTAGTCCAAGGATCAAGAAAGTTGTTACATTTCATACTGAGGGTAACACAGATGTCTATAACAAGATTCATGGCAATCCATCCAAAATGTATTGAGACTTTTGACATGAACGTGAAATGTGAACTTCGCGGTGGTGCTCGAAGTAAAGTGTGAGGATCACCAAAATCCTTCAGATACATCGTAAATGTCTGTGCAAAGGTGTGTGACCATCCGTCCTTTAGATGTTCACATATTTCACAGAAAACATCAATAAGCTAATTCCTCTAGGATCCATGCATGTCTGAAGATAATTGTATGGCAATCCATCAAATAGTTTTTGGGAGGAGTTGATCAAACACAATTATTTTTGACAGGCAACAAGCTCTTCCTCCACCCCAATCAAATCAAATCAAATTGGCCTTGCCCTGCTCATAAAACCAATGTAGAAAGCGTTCACGTTACCACACACAGCAATGATTTACATGACAATTTAAGGATGCACCACTTACTAGATGACCTTGCATCTGCTTAAATGTTCACACTCTCCCCATTACCTTACAGAAAACCACCTATAGACAAACTACAAAGACAAATTGGAGTACCAAACCCTTGGCCTGGTTGAACCCACTGAACCCTCTTACGTTCAAGCAGAACTGCTTGTAGAGCCAGAACAAGAAGGGAAGGGGGGTGGGGTGGGCGGGGGGACGTGTAGTTTTGAATCACTGCTGCTATTTTGACTCAGGGGGTTCTGCGAGACAGAGAGAGGAAGACAGCAGGAGGCCTGACGGTGTCAAAACACATTATCATAGTCGCCGCATGGAAAACAGCAACTGGACCAGACCTCACAGAGAGAAGGAAAAACACAGACTGAGGGAGAGAGGAGAGGCAGGAAAAAGAGTCAAGGACAGAGGACAAGAGTGGAACACTACAAGGATAAAGAAATTAAGTTAATTTTTTTTTTGTAATCTAGTTCTGATCCCCTGAAAGATGAGATACTCTTTGGACTTCTCTGACTGTTTCCAAACGGCTTTTACAGAGATCCAAACAAAAGCAGAGTGCAAAGTGAAAAACAAAAGCACTTGTGAGTCCCTCTGGATGGCAGTCATGGAAAATAGAAGTAATCATCTCTCTCATTTGTTACCTCAATACAGTTGTATGTTTCAAAAGACACAACATTGAGTTGTTAATCTATTTTTTCTTTTTTTTTAAGGTTTGGTTTGTTCACACCTTACAGATGATCTCAGATAAATACAGATGGCCATTCATTGGTCTATGTGTTGCTCAGCCTCCATACTTAATACTCCAGGCGATGGCGATTTAGTGGATGTTTTAAGGACATTGAAACTCCAACTGTCAGTATGCATTGCCATTATACCCCCGCTCCTCACCCCCACTCCCACCCCTTGGCCTGGATCTGTAAAGTATGGTTCACCATGCGCTCACAGATAAGCTCAGCAAGGGCGATAACCCGCACTGTACACCGAACCTCGGGCAAAAACTCCCGGAGCCCATCCTTAGGACTTGTAATCAGGTGTGCCGCACGCCCTCCACTCGACATGCACTCAACACTCTGTATCACACTCCACATTCGGCCCCGTGTCACCCTCAGACTGCCGCTGCCAGTGAGCTCACTTTCAAACCATCATTGGCACCCATCTACTTGCTCAAACACCTCCTCACCACCAGCCTGACGCCGCGACAGCAGGCGGGTGTAAATCAGCTGCCTGTGGAGAGGATAGACAAGAAGCATTATGGGTGGATGGCAGAGGTCCCACAACATGACCCCTCCATTTTTAAGGGGCCAGGGATGATTTGGCCCACCCAAAGCTGTATTTTTCCACAAGCTTGGATCACAATCATTGAAAAAAGGACTTCAGTGTAGGAGACAGGGAAACTGGTGCCCCAACAGCACTGCTGTTTTTTCCCAGAGATCTGTGACTCAGAACATCATTAGCACACACACACACTACTGTTATTCAGGCCTTGCAAAACGCCCTTCACTGCCCCACCTACTCCCCCTGTTTCTCCATTCAGAGACTCACATGGAGCAGATTGTGCTGTGGTTTTACTGAACAAGGAACTCAACAACATAATTAGCTTTATTCAAGCGTAATTCTCCACTCATTTGAAATGAAAACAAGTCATAAATGGATAATGTCACTGTGTTTGTGTGTTTGACGCCAGACTTAACAATAGCACATTTTTCCAAATGCCTCAATCACGCAACAATTGAGACAGGGCATATACTCAGACTGCTAATGAGGGTTTTCTTCTAGTTTAGTCCAAGTCATTTTGCTGTTAATTGCTACCCCTGTTGCCCTCCGGAGAGACAAAATGACTCCTTTATGATCCTCTGTTTGCATATCTGATAACTAGATAGAAAGTTGCTCAGGTGACCTTTTTGCTTGGCAAAAAACAAACCTCTGCTCCCTGATAGCAGGATGAGAGGTTTGTGAAAGAAGCCAGCTGGCTCCGGTTGAAAGCCCTTCGCCCAGGCAAATAGGTCAGTGCCGCTGGGCCACAAACTCTGAAAGTAAAAGGAACCTGAGGCTCTCCAAAGTCCTGGTCTGATCTGTCGTCAACCAGCAGTGGGTGTCCAGCCAGTGGTCAGCCGGTCGGCCCATTTGACATGAGCTTTAAGGAGGGGATGGAGCGAGGGAGGGTGGAGGGAGAGCTGGAGGACAAGAGCCGAGTTGTGTTGCAAGGCCTGATTATGCGTGCTGCGGGGCTTGTTTCCTGGATGTTGTGTTTGTGTTGGAGCGGGTGGCTCCAGCAGATGTTGCAAATGAAGGAGGTGTTGTTGTGTGTTGACATTGTGATGGTGTTTGAAAAGGAAACGTTTCCAAGATCCCTAATATTGCACCATCTTCAGGCTTTTGATACTGTATTTGATTTCTATTAATAAGTCATTACTTTCCAGTTACTCTTATAATTTGCTCAGAGCTGGCAGCTAAAGCAGCAGACTTAACTGTAACCATCACACTCGACTGGTTCTGAGGACTACACGAACTGTCACCGTGGGAAGAAAAAAAATATGTCTGCTCCGCTCTTGCTCACTTGTGCAGCAGAAATGGGGGACAAACTGTGTTTTTATACGCATTGTATTGCTTTCTCTGGTCTGCAGTGTCTGTGGCACTGACACAATCAGCCCCCAGCTGTGCCCTCTGCCCACTCACACCATCCATCTGCCAATGTAAGCACACAAACACTGCTTCAACAAACATCAGATGACCTTTTGCCTCTTCCAAAGCCACCTGCATACACAATCGGACACCTACAAACACAAGCAGGCACGCACTCATCCGCACACAAAAGTTAAAGCTGTGGAATGATATACAGCCTTGATAATGTTTGATTATGGGGCTCTGAAAGACCTTATGGCTGTTTTGTTGAACAGAGATAGAGAACATTAAGGGGGCTTGTGACAACACTGTAAATGCACATGGTGACATAAAATATATTATCATAAAGGAGAAAGAGTGTATGGACTATTGTAGTCTAATTGTATTGCCATTGTCCTATATCATTTAAATAAGGGAAATTATAGTCTTCGCACCTTTATTGGAGTGTGTAAATAATATAGTTTTAACATAATATGATCTGAAGCAAGGACTAAAGGTTGACTTAATCATCATTTTCTTACAAGGAAACAATACTTCAAACACTTTTTAATTACCCATCCGTTTAAATTGCAGCTTTTTACATGATATGACGCAGAAAAGCAACTTGCATTCAAGGCACTCAAAGTTGCATCATTGCGCAACATGGAGAAGAGTCGCCTAGCGGGGATAAATCAGTTCAAATCCTCCCTCCTTTCCCTCCCTGTGACTGGTCGGTGGCTGTGTCAGTCAGGGGGAGGGGTGCACCTCTAATTTCTATATGCCTGCATGTCAATTTAAGACTCAGATTGCGTTCTCGTGCGTCGCTGTCAGCAGCAGCAGTAAAACCTCTCTGGACTTCCACAGACTCGCTCCTGGATTTCTACGTAAATCAGCTGAGACGCTCGAGACGTGCGTGTCTACCTGCTCACACTGAACCTTTGGATATTGCTGCCCCTTCTAAACGCATCCGCACACTTCAGTCTCGTGGTGTTTTTTTGCTTTTGAAGTGTGTGCTCGAGACATCACAACACTTTAAAGGAAGACTTTTTCAACTTTGGAGTTACATGTAGCAGTGTAGTGTACATCGCATGTGGTTTTATCACCAGACCATTAGCGGACTATTTCTCTGGGAAACTTAGGCGCTCTTTTTTTGGGAAACATGTTCAGCAAGTGCTCCGTTGTGTTATTAAACGTCCTTTTTCTGGTGCGGGCGCTCTCGGCTCATGAGTGCACACCGTGTGAACTCCGGACATGTCCCGTCAAAGCCCCGCGCGGCTGTGACGGGGGCCGGACCTTGGCTCGGGATCCGTGCGGATGCTGTGACCGGTGTGCCCGGCTGGAGTGGGAGCCCTGCGGCGGACAGGACTGGGTGCACGGCTACTGCGCCCTGGGACTGACCTGCGCCTCTTTTAACCAAACCGAAGCAGCCACTATCCCTGAAACTGGAGTATGTAAAGGTGGGTAGTGTAATTTCCTATGAAATCATACCACTTGTGGCAGTATTGGGTGAATACATGTGCGCTTTTGAGCTGTTAACACCAATAAAAGAGCTGTAGGTGTCAACTCATTCGGTAGAAAACCATCCCCTTCCTTTATGTGGCTTGAGGGCATCGCTATTCAAATGTCAGTTAAGTCCTGACTGCAGTGGCTGTGTCAGTGTTTACCTTCTCTCTGGATGCCTGGAGCAGCTCCCCAGGTCTGAGGGGCTCTTGACTGCCAGGAGAGGAGTCATGTTCAACTGCTCTTTCTTCTCCTCAATGCTTCGTTCACTCTCCGCTCAGGGGCATCACAATTGGCTTGGCAGGAGTGATTTGGCACTAGGTCACACTTCAGCTTCAGTAGGGTTATGTTCCCTTTGCTTAAAAACGAAAGTGGCATTCCTAGAAAAGATAGTTAATTCAGAAAAACCCAAACTGATTGTTTGAATGTGGGAAGTCACAATTGGGGATTATTAATGACTTGGCCAAGAGTTGCTGAAAGGGATTTTATAATGATCGGCCCCTTTCTTGTATTTATTGTTTACCACCATGAGCTTTAAATGTGTGACTCAGAGTTATAATGGTTTGACAGCACGATTGCAAAAAAAGTCCCCTGCAGAATTTCATAAACAATCTTGTGAATCCACACAATCCACTGTGCTGTTCCAAGCAGAGTTGGATTGTTAGATTGTGGATGTGCTCATTTTACATACAATTTGAGCAACTTTCTGAGCATCAAAGAACTGTGCATGGTGTCAGGTTCCTCACAGTGAACGAAGTAAGTAGCAATGTCCTTCCCCTGAGGAACAAATAACTGCTGGTAGCCCCCCTCAGCCCCTCCACCTGCACTGCGTCCAGCCAGTTTCGGAATGATTGAAATGGACTGACAGGACTGTAGAGAGTAAGCAGCTCTCAGTGGGTGTCTGCATTCCCTGACCCTGCCCTCCCATCATCCCTCTGTGAGGTGGTCCAAGTCAGGGCTGCAGGAAGGTTTTCCAGGGGTCTCGAGCCCCAGGCCATCCCAGGAGACGCTGCTGCTGATTGTGCCTCGTGTACAGGTTAGGCTGGCGCCTGCAGGACATCTCCTCTGTAAATTAACAGCTTTGGAGTGAGTGGGAGACCTAATGGCTCCTCTGATTGAGTTGTGCCTCTTCTGGTCCTGTGGCTCCAGGGGCCTCGGAGCACGCTGCTGACCCCTAAATCAGTCACACGCAAACCCAATATCCCAAAGGGTCTAGGTGGGGGTAAATCAACACCTCCCGGTGTGTTTTCAGGGGCCACAGTAGGCAGGCTGAGGGAGGCTGATCCCAGATTTCCCTCCTAGAGCGGCAAGGGTCTTAAAGTGATTAGCCCCGCAATCAGGAGTAGGGGGTAAATGTTTCCGCTTTCTGATCCCCTGCTTTTCTGCTCACAGTTTTAATTTTCTGGGTGGTCAAAATATTTTAATGTGGAGACAAAACAACCTGTGGCAGGTGACATATTATATAAGTAGCATACCTCGGTGATGTGTCATCACCCAGTTATTGTTGATCCTATCATTGTGTTTTTGGACCTGGAAATGTTATGTATGAAACTGATATCTAAAAATAATTATAATAGTGCTGGAGATTACCTGATAAGTGAGAGGTGTATAAATCCAGCCGTTGTTTGCCTTTGAATAGTGAAAATAACAAAATATAATTGAAGGGGCCACAGGACATAGTATTAGCAATACCTGGGATAATAAAATCTGTTTTTCCCATGAATTAATTTGACACCTAAACCGTGAAAAGTAAATGTTGCTGTTGCAGGTTGAGTCTGTCAGGCGTTTTGTGAGTACTCAAGCACCTGCTCTGGGTCACCCAGACCTTTAAACCTTCTCATATTTGCATTTATCAGTCAGGTGAAATCATTAAGTCCTAGCAGCTAAATTATTTGTTGTGATGTTCTCATTGTCGCCCCTCCCCCGCAAGTTTCCCCAACCTCAAGCAGCACTTAACATACCACAACATAACAGAAAGTCTGTCTTGCAGGGACGCTATGTCCACTGCACTCCTTCTTCGCATGCCTTCTACTTCTCCCTTCCTCTAGTATTATCTAATGTTTCAAATACTTCCTTTTTAGCTCGCTATCAGCCAGAGGGCCTCTAGAGGTCAGCTTTCCCATCCTGGACATGGATGCCAAGACAAGCAGTCTCAGTAGCTAAGAGAGGAATCCCCCTGGGATGAAGCCATAGACCTTGGCAAGAATCATGTCAGATAGAAGATAGTGAGGCCAGACAGGACCAGGGTCAGGCTAAAGGGGGCTATGCTGAGGAAGACCAGCTTAGCACAAACTGGGCTGACAGAGGTCAAGCGTAAAATGAGGTAACGAGACAACGTCCAGCCTTTTTATAAATGTTACCTCTTTTCTACAGGCCAGATTTAGCACCACACACAGACCGGCACCACTGCCAACACCACCTTCAAATGAAAATACCCTCCCAGGCACAGGAAAGCCTCTGGAAGGAAAAAAATGTGGAGCGGAGGATCATTTTAAGGTGAAAGGAAATCGCAGGGAAAGTTTTGGTGTGGTTTACTGAAAAGGCTGCTTGTGCTTTGCCAGTCTGGCTGGCCGTCTGGGAGAGCTATTAACGGCCGGCCTCAGGTTAGAGGTAGCAGGTATTACCTTCACCTGTTCAATTAGCAGCTGGTGTTTAATAGAGTGCTTTTGAGCATCGTCCACCACCCTGGACATTCCACACAACCAAATCTAAACTTCCAAGGATGTTTTTTTAATCTGCAGTCACATTGATTTACTTTCACTACAAGTTATTACAGTAAGAGACAGACTTTTTCCCATAGTGGAATATCTGTTTTAAATTAATATGGATCAACATATGTGTTTTATTAGGATTTACGGCATATGAAAGCAAAGCCATGGAACTCCCATTTCTTTCCAGTGACTTTGAGTCATCTTAGTATTATTTCTGCGAACCCTCACTGAGAAAGAAAATCATTTTCATCATCGGACACTTTATTCCAGGTAGGGCTGTTGCAGTGGTCTGGTACATTTACTATGAAGTGTTTGTGTTTATATTAAATGGTAAACCTTCTCACCTTTTCTCTTGTGCATTGTGGTGTGTAGCTGTTTGCAGAAGAAAGCCAGAGTGTTATGATAAGCTCCAATCATGCTTCAACACTGTTGATTGAGGCCTGGGAGCAAAACGCTCGGGAAGGGTTACTCTGGGTTACAGTTTGTCTTATCCTGTTTACTCTGCTGCCACTCTTAGTGCACTTCACAACTGTGAAGGAGGATAATTTAGGGGTATAAAATGTGTTTATTCATGCATGCATGAGAAAGGAACCCTGTTGGGACGCACTACTCCCTCGTACATTCCTTCGTACGGTGAAGCTTGGTCCAAGCTGGGCAGAGCCCCAAGGTGCCATCTCAGGGGCAAAGGAACAATATGTGGGTATGGTGCGAGTGGCCTTGGCACATGAGGGGCGTCCCAGCAGCCAGCAGGAATGGAAAACCTGGGAGGGCCCCATGCTGTGGAACAAAAGCAAACAAATGGGCTCAATGGCTAAAGTAGCGTGGCGCAACGAGGACTGGGAGGAGGTACGGCAGCACAGAAATACTCTAGACACTTCAGTAGTGGTGCTGCTGAGGCAATGTGTTGCAATCGAGGCTGGCTAACCTTTCTGCACTATGAGGGGAAAACATGTTTAGACCCATTTCAGCTTGTTGAATGTCTCTTTAATGTACCAAATTAAAATGGACAAACCAGTCGATGATCATTAACTGTCCTCTATCTTAATGTCCTTCCCTCCCCCCGCCCTTGCAGAGCTTCCTGATCACCCAGAGGCCGGCCTGGAGGACGAGCGCTGTCCTCTGATGACGGGCTGCGACAAAGCTGGAGGTCAGTGTGTGTGCGATGCCAGACACTCCTGCTTGGGCTCGTTCACATACCCAGATCAAGAATCCTGCATGAAGGCCAGTAAGTCAGGTGAGCCCTCTCCTCCCGACACATGATGAAACACAGATACACGCACACTCCGAATTTGAGTCCGAGGGAATAATGCTGTCCATTGAGAGGAGCTAATCCATAACAGATGTGGCTCTTAGGTGACTAATTCTACTTACATATCATAGTGATGACACACAAGCGCAGGTTTTTGTGATACGGTTCCCCACTACTGCCATTGTCTGTGACTCATTGATGACTGGTGTGTGTGTGTGTGTGTGTGTTTCAGAGGGTCGAAGGCACGAGCACCGGGAAAGACACAGAGAGAAGTATGTTGGACCCTCCAACCCGGCCTGCATGTTCTCTGGGTGTAACCTGACCGCTGAGGGCTGTGTGTGCGAGTCTCAGAGCTGCCACCACCACTTTGCCTACATCAACCGCAGCCAGTGCCAGGAAGCCGCAGGTAACCTTCAAATGACCTGCAACTGAAAACTGGCAAACTACACAGCAGCAGCCGACCAGTAGCTTCACTCAGCTCACGTTATTTGGTAGATGTAACGGTTTACACCTGAGAAGAACTTATGCTAAATTCTGCTCTTTTACACTACTGAATAATAGCTTTCAGAGGTTATGCTTAGCATAAACAATGATATAAAGCATCCGCTCAAGGTATAACCGCGATTTTGTACAAATTGCCTCCGTGGAACAAAGAATTCCTTATGTCCTAGCTCATTATGTGTTAAAAGAAGCATATTGCCTCCAACCAATGAATAGCTTGTGACTCCGAATATTGTCACTTTTAATCTTAAGCGAAGATCTTTATAAAGATCAAATGTTTAAAAAATCTGGTGTTATCGTGCAAATGAATCTCCCTGAATATTTGCAAGGACTCACTGGGAAAGCTCAACAGTCAGTTATTATAATGCACTGCACTTCTCATGACAACATGGAGTGAAAAAAAGAGCAAGACAAATGTCATGAAAAGAAAACATGATGAAATGATGTAGAGAGTGAAAGAGAGAAGGTGTGAACCTGACTGACAGAGTAACAAAAACATAAAAAAGTCTCAGGAGGTGTTTCTGAGACCGATGATGGAAATGGTTGGTGACCCTAAGGCACAGGATACAGTCCTTAAGGTATACATCTATCCAGTTTAAGATGAAGTATGATGATGCTTGAAGTAAGAAAATCCCTTGAATGATGTGGGAGAAACAAGTGTGCTATAACCTACATTCTGAGGAGTCTCTCTGATTGACACTTCTAAGTGAAAAATGTTATTGGCAGGGAGAGTTAAGCTTCTTCATTTGGATTGTGAGGTGTTTGGAAGATAGACAGGTGCAAAGTGGCAGCTCCTGCCTCCTGACTGACACATGCAAATAGGACCTGACTGCAGCTGATTGAACTCAGTCAACCTCGGTGTGTGTTGGGTAAACCTCATCATGCTTAACGAGGCAGAACATAGTAAAACCTTCTGAAAAACCTTGAAACCAGAAAATGCTCTGGTGTAGTGAACAGATTAAGTCGAAAGCATGTGACTAAGTGTTTTTTTATCCACGTTACTCTCTATTGCTGATATTTCAGAGAAAGAACTCCCCTTTAGTTGGAAAAAAACAGTGGCTGGCAACGTGCCACAGACACATATTTGAGATTATTTAGTCTGCAAATAACACTGTAGTTCTTCCAGAACAATTACCCTACAGCTGTGTGGATGTTAATCGGTAAATCCCACAGGAAGCGTATTCGTCAAACATCATATTGTTTAGACGTATCATCATTGAAGTCTGGTGTTACAGTGAAATATATATCTTCTGTTTTGTAACTCCCCCATCTCAAAGTCAACAGATGACAGTTTAAACTCGCACCAGCGAAAACTGTAAACAACATTTTTTAGCAGCTTATGAGTTCTCACTGCGACACACCCACCCCTCTGATGGCCCCTCATTAAGTAAAAAACCAGGATGTGCGCGTCTGCAACTATACAAGAGGAAAGATGCATACATGTGTTTATATATCATCACGTGTGTGTGAGTGTGATGAGCCTATATCTGGGAGCACTCGTGTCTGTGTGAGATAAATATCTTGTTTGTGTAGATGTTCCCGGCACAGATTTCCCCTTCGTCTGTCACCAGCCAGACCCGCCTCTGTGACCACACCGGGACTCTGTGGTTAGACTTTTATTCGCTCTGCCCTACGTCCATCAACCCCTCATTGTCTTTAGACACAAACAGTCATTAAGTAAGGGATAATGTGCAGCGACGCGGTCATTATGGGGAAAAGAACACCGACAGGCTGATCAGGAGCCCGACGCGAAGCGGAGGGATCTAGATCTGCATGAAGGTGTTCTTTGGTGCACATTATCCCGCTTATTACATGGCCACATTCTCAACAAAGTAATGATATGACTCCCACTATTAATTGAAATGCTTTTATGGATTTAGAAAATGATTTTATTGATTTAAAAAATAGTTGTATGTATTGATTTAAATTGACATGCATCCGCTAAGGAAAATAGTCCGTTGTCACCGTTTTAAAAAAAAAACGGAGCAACGCAACGGCAGGAAGGCGGAGCTTTTTGATTACAGATTTGAAAACATCGTTGCTTGCTTTAAAATTAGCACAATTCATGATGTCAAACCTTGGAAAGTATCTAGATATCCCTGCCCTAATGCCAAAGTAACTGGCAACTGAATATGTGTCGCCGTTTGATGTCTATGTCTGGACCGCTGCGTAAAAAGGAGGGTTTCTGCCCGTTACTTCTCCGCTGTTTTCTTGTCGCTCTTGTCTTGTCAGTTAGAAAAGCAAACTGCATGCAGTTTGCTTTTCAGCCAAACTGTATACAGTTCAATCGACCGGACTTCTTTCTGCAGATTTGAGGAAATTATTAGCATGCCCTGCGAGCATGTGACACTGAAGGTAAACCTTCTTCTAGTGCGTAATAGCTTGACTGATGACACTTCACACAGCTAGAAATCGTGTTCCAACATCAGTCGGACAATCTTGCTTAAGCTCACACATGGTATTGGTTTGGCCTCCCACTTTCTCTCTGACTCACTCAGTGGTCTTGTTGTTTCATCCCTCCCCTGTGACACACACTGATCTGTTAAAACGCAACATCATCTCCACTTTACCACTGTAGCGTTCAATCGCCTAATGTTGCCTCGTGTAGGTCCAGTTGGATTGTGTCCTTCAAGACGCTGATGTAATTTGGCTAGAAAAGTTCAATCAGAAGCCACTGATTATTAGCCGCTTGTCGGGAAAAGGATGTGATAAGTTAAGGAGAGGGAGGGGGGACGCAGGAAGATAGGAAACTGAGGCCAACCATTTAGTCGAGGTATTTTTGTCAAGTACAGGCCCCAGGGTCTTGGTAGGGTGGTGTTTGGTTATTTTACACTCTGGGACAGTTTACATATTTCATTCATGATAAGGCCCCTAACTGTTATTTTAGAGGAATTCCCCTGCTGTTGCTCACTGACAGAAAACAAGCAACAGCAGTTGCATTTTGGAAGTGTTTAGGTGATTCATGCGATTGGCATCACTATAAGGAATACTTCATCCACAAAATGACCATTTGTATATCAATTACTCAGCCTGTATAACTTGAATACTTATAGAAAACATTGGTTTCCTCGCATGCCACAATGGTGAATGAACATTTAAAACATGTATAAAATTAGATGAGGTTGAAGTATATGGTGCTTACAAAACTATATTGAAACTCTTAAGGATAAACAAGCTCAATACTTTCTGCAAATTAGTGAGATTTAGATTTATATAGTTTTGGTGTTGTTAAATGCGGCCCCCATTTATTTAAATTCATCAAGAATCTTCTCCGGATTTGTTTCTGTGTCCACCGTGGAGGCATCAAGAATAAATGTGTATTCATGGTAACATAGGGGGAGTAGTTGATACACAAATGGTCATTTTGTGGGTGAAGTATCCTTTAGTTCTAATATTTGCTAATAGAATAATGAATGATGTCAGTTGAAAACTCAAGCCATGCTACAGCAGTTGGGTTGTCTACTTACTTGCTGTTGCGGAAGTTCACAGGCGGTTCACCAGACGGGAAAATGGTGCCCACTATGATGCCATGGCACAAACTGACCTTACTCCCACAAATCTACATTTCCTTTGCCACCTCCGCCCTGCCCCTCTCTGCCCTTGTGAAAGGACCGTTAGTTCTGCTTGGCTGCAGCCTCTTTGTGGCAGCGCTATTACTGGCCGAGCCAGACCGCCGCCGGCTGGCAGGGGCGCGAGACGTCTCAGCGGAGTGTGTTTGTGTGAGCCGTCTGCGAAAGCTATGGCTACCGCTCTACACCGCTGCTGTTTCCCAGTGTGTGCGAGGAAACATAACTCATGTGTGGGGATTGAGACAAAGAACTTCCATTTAAGGCATGATGGAATAGTCGTCAACCCACTGACTACTCATGGTTGGCCTCTAAACCAAACCATCCAGCATTAGGTCAGCGGGAGAAGCCAAGACACACACACGTGAAGTCTGAATGTCTCGCTCAAACCCTCACTTCATTCACAAAATCTAGACTTAAAACCCCAGACCCAACCATGACCATCAACAAATCAAAGACAGCCCAACTGCAGCGGAAGCCAACTCCTTTAGTTCCCAAGCACATTTCATCCATTATCAGCCATTCCTTTCCCTGAAAGGCATAACATCCATATGGTCCAATCCATACATAGCTCAACTCGTTAACAATTTGTCCAGCAGCTGTCTACCCCCAGGTCTCCTATACAGTCATTTCATCTTGAGGTATAGTGTAGTGACAGTACATGTGACTGTTCACTTATGTTTAGCAGTGCATTATGTTGAGTACCCTGGAGCAGAGTATACTCAGCCTTTTCAGATGCATTTTGTGCCTGATATAACGATTGACCATGCGTGGTGTTGATCTCTAAAGGACAGGCCCGTTAGATAGAAGTCCCTAGCGCTCTCTGTCAGTGGCCTAATCTTATTGGCCATCTGACGGCAAGGGAAGGGTGTGTTTCAATGGAATGTGCACTTGCTGTGCTAACACACAAACACTTGAAAAATCTATGTGCAAATGTGCACCTACGTGTGGACATACTCATTACATCACCCAAACACGGTCATTCACAGCTGTGAGCAGCGTTACCCGGGACACTGAGATCACGTTTTTCATCTGCAAATATTTAGCCAAAGAGTGAGAGAGTGAGGCATGCAGGCCTGCCGGCTGCTGCGTGCCTACGCCCGTCTACCTCAAGCTTCTGACCATGGTGTGAAGTTCCCACCAAGTGACCCAGACCCCCTCCCAGACCTGCTTCGCGTCCTCACACATTGACTCACACCCTCTGATACAAACAGGGCACAATGCGGACTTTCTCAGTTAAACTGCTGGTGGGCAGCGGGCCAGGCTCCCGCAGCTTTAAGTGAGAGACGGCCCTGATGTGTCCTTTTTTGCGGAGCAACTTTATAAAACCTGAGGACAGACCAAAAAACCCACGGAGGGCGGCTGGACTGAGACAGCTTTGTTCTCCACTGACTTGCTTCCAAAGTCAGCCGGTGAACAGAACTCACATTGTGAGCTTTTTCCATGAGTAAACTCAGGCTGTCAACACAGCCTCCTCTGCCTGGCCCAGCCGCACTGGTTTGGGGGAAGACTGTGCTCCTTGTACCAGGGCATGAGAAGCAGAAAAACCCATTTAGATATGAGGTGTTTTTCTTTCTTCAATTAACTGCTGAGATGCCAAAAATATGCATTGTTAACAAAAGAGACCATTATGTGGTAATGAAGCAATTTCCGCATCCCACCTCCTCCAGACCCGTGCCAGGTGTGTGTGTGTGTCTGTATGTGTGTCTAAGTTGTAGCAGGTTGTGAATTGAGGTCAAAGGTTTTCTATTCTTTGTTATCTTACAGTTTTATATGAGCATATGTTGCCTCATCTACAGTGAATTTATCGAGCATAGCAAATCAGGCCTTTTACGTTTGTGTGGGCTGGAGTATGGCCACCATTGTGATGCGAAGATTGGTCCTTTGGTCGCTGACTCTCTAATTAAAGCTATTTATGCAGCGAGATAGAACAAAAACAGCACAGGATGAAATCCTTTCGCTGCTGACTTTTTCTCTCCTCTTTGTCTGCCTGTTATGCTCATGAATGGGCCAGCTAGAACATTATATTAATTGGACCTGCAAGGGCTGGACCATTTCCACGGATGGATACAATTCTATTCATTTGAATAACAATGGTGTGTCTGCCAGCTGCTTTTCTCAGCGCACTCTCACCCTAGTCATTATCACCACTGAAGGAGTAATCAGCCTTCTCTGGTACACATACAATGCCCAAAAGTGTTTTGTTTTTTTTCATCGCAGAACTCCGTGGAAGATCCTTTCAATGGCTTAAAACAGTGTGAGGTTTTCATATGCAAAACCAGTCTTCAACTGAGCAGCGGCAGACATAGTTAGACGTTATTGGAAGTAAAACATTCACCAATCGGCACTTCCAACTGAAGTTTATTTAACTCAAGCTTAGGAATGAGGCCAAAAACCGTTAAAAGGGTTGGAGCCTCCCTTAATTTGGGGGTTTTCCCTCATTTTCTATGACACTATTCAGCTACAAAGTTTATCAATGAGAGCTTTGTGGCGGTCCTCACTGTTCCCAGGTTGCTTGGGTAAACAGTACAGTACAGATACCTCACACTCCGGCTCTATTTATCTGGAGCCAGAAAAATTCAAAGTTTCCCTTATCCTCAATTTCATCCGTCAGAAATGTTGCCCACACTCAGCATAATACAGCAGTCACAGTCATACAGCCCCTTTCCTCCTTGTTTATTCTACGTCAGGCAGACATCAAAAACGTCTTAGTTGCACTGTCGGCAGAGTATTAGGAACGGTTGAGAGTATACAGTATGATTCAGAGGTCCGACTCTGGGGTTGAGGACTGAGCAGAATCATTATCAGAGGATCAGAAGTCTGCACCCTGAACTGCTCAACAGTTCAGTTTCCCCCATCTTGTGGGAAAACCTAGAGGGATCAATTTACAGGTCTTCAAATGTCAGAGATGAGGCACATCCTCTGAGAGACTCTTGTTGCGCCGGGAGCCAGCGCCAGTCTGGGAAGCCCATCAATAAAATCAGCTTCTGGAAACATGGCCAAAACCCCAAGCCCTGTTATGTAACCTCAGCCTATATATCAATCCCTCTCCTCAAAAACGATATGCATGCAATGATTGTTAAGGATTACTCATAACTAAATCATGAATGACTTTATTTAATTTTCTCTTAAGGCAGTCATTTGTTGACATATTTTCTCCTTTAAAAGTCAGCGATGATTAAACTAGATTGCTGGATTTTCCTCTTTCTCATCCATCATTTTTGCACTGGTTAGTGCTGCCTTCACACTCTCACTCTCAGCTGTCAAAGTGTGTATTTACTGTGCTTTCAGCAGGGGATCTTGGAAATTACTCAATGTTTGACAATTGTAAGACAGGACGTGATTCTGCTCTCTCCAATCCTTGTCTTCTGCTTGCTGCACTGTATACATTACAGTGACACTGAGAACCAAAATAAACACGTCCCTTTGGTTTGGGTAATCCAATCTTTGTAAGGTAGCTACTGTTCTCATACAATGGCGGTACAGAGGGGCGCTCCACTTTTCTTTTCCTGAACTGGCTCCAAAATACACCCCTGAGCCCCTTGCCCAGATTTCCAGTACCCCCGCAACTCTTTCCCCTTTAACAAGGGGTATCAGAGCAATTATGTTGGCTCTGGCAAATGAAAAGACAAACACATCCTGGTATGCTAAGCGAGGGGAGAATCTAAACTGGCAAGAGGAAAAGCTCTGTTGAAGGTTGGCTGGTATTAATGGCTGGTTTTAGTGAGTGAGGGGCTGTTTGGATTGCAACTGGCTGGGTGGGATCAGAGGCCCGCAGACAGGATACGCAGAGAGAGCCTTGTCGTGTCTAGAGCGCCGCTCTCACTTCTCTGACAGGATACTGTGAAGCTGTCACGGACTGAAGTGGGGATCTGATCTGTGCACAGAGTTTGTGTTGGGTGGCTGTGTGAACTCAGCCTTTACACCGTAACACGAGTAGCGCTGAGATTAAGTGGCTCGACTGACACGACCAGGATCGTTCACACACATGTGCACACACGTGTAAGAACAGAAAAAAAACTCCTTTCCTCTAGGAGAACAGAGTGGGCACTGTCAGAGTCTGGTACAGTTAAAGGTGGTGTTACAGATTGTCTGTCTCTTTTTAGCTTTACTTTATGTATCTAAACATGAACGTGCACAATCTCTGTGTGTTTCAGAGGAGCTGAGGTGTGCTGGGGTGACGTGTCCTGATCTGCAGGTGCCCTCCTGCCCCAAGGGTTCAGTTCTGACCAAGAGTTACACGCCCCCTTCTGGTTGCTGCCCCTCCATACCGCCCACGTGCACCTGTGATCTCCACGCCTGCCCCAAGCCCCAGTGCCCGAGCGGACAGCGCGCCGTGCCGCTCAGCGAGGCCAGCGGCCAGCCGGGAGACTGCTGTGATGTCTTTGAGTGCCAGAAAGGTGATTTGCACTGAACTGCACGCTGTACACTCCGCTTCGATTGGCCTCCAACTGGGGGGTAGCAATGGCACAGTCGGTGTGAGTCTCATCGCCTTTGAGGAAGCAATTATTTTCCTCAGAGTAAGGCTTTCCTCCCTGCTGACCAAAGGTCCACAGATGAAAAGGAAAGCTGCTGATTGGATAATTACTGTTGGGCTGTTTATCAGGCTCGGCCGATGCCTCCCAGGGCTGAGACTATGGTTCAAAGACATATTTGCAGGGGGTGTATCCACCAGTATTTCTATTGCCTGTAGAGATATGAAAAATAATGGGTCTTTTAAAGCAGATGGCTGATCGGAAATATACTCTTTTAGCCATGTCTTACCTAGAGGGAAACATAGGCCTACAGAAAATGCTCAATTCAGATGGTCATCCCATATCAATATCTTACTATGCTTACTGTATGTTCGAAACCCCCAAGATAATTCCTTGCATATAAAAAGATACTTGGAAATAAACCAGATTCTGATCCGGAGAAACCTCAGCTCTCTGACCCAGAGGCAGCCAGGAGCATCAGGAAGGCAGGGAGGGGACCTGTGGTATTGGTCTGTTTACTCGCTCCCAACAAATATTCACTGTTTTACCAACAGAACAAATTCCCATTCTGGCCCCTCCACATGCATAAATGAGTGCTGTGTCCCGGAATTAATGGACTTAACGAGCTCAGTGACCAGAAAAGTGCTTAGGCTACGAATTTGCTCAACAGAAGTGCAGTGTCAAAGGGTTCCTGTCTGGTCACACGTCCAAAGGGAAAAGGTTCAACAGTTCATTGATGGGAATGCTTTTTATGTGCTCCAGTCTGCCAGTAGGGAGGGTAATCAAGTCCGGCAGGCCGGCGGGGGCTGAATGGCAGCCGTGGGGGCCATGGGATCAGTGTTTTGATAACAAGTGTCTGCTGCTCTTTGGGCCTGGGGCTTGATGCCTTTTGTGCTGCCCATACCATCCATTAGGCCTGCATGACTGCGTGCCGTGCCAGAAAGATCCACAGACAGAGACAGGGAAATGGACAAGGACACACACTGGGCCCCCCTAGACACCGTCCAGGTCCTTCATTTGCCCCCCACAGCACTGGCTGCAAATACTGTGTCTTATACATTATAAAGGCTACTGTAATTTGCTTTCAAATACCATACTTAACCTCTAATGTTACAGACTATAACCCGGCCCCCCATTGTCTCTGCGTGTCAGGCTTCGACTGATTAACTTGTTTCCATTGCCCTCTTGGCTGAGGGGCTCATATTTAGTCAGGGTCAGTATGTGCTGTGACAATAAAGCCCACCTGTGTGTTTTGGCCTCCGTTGATGATAGACTCTTTCCACTGGTGGCTGGGCAGTGGCTGTATCTGGGTGGAAGACCAGACCTGGCAGCGCAGTGCTGACCTGATGTCGTCTGATGTTACAGAGGGTCCTGTTTGGTCCTGTTTAGCTGTGGTCTAACATTAATCAACACTCTATCTGAAAAATAAATGGCATATGTCCCCTGCAGTGAGCCCTGCATCTGGTGTTGAGCAACGAGGCTGAGATCACCACACTCACAGTTCTCACTACTCAGCTTGTGTTTGTGTTAAATACAACTAGAGAGACAGTGAAGAATCATTGTTTTGGTCTCACAATCTAACTCGTATTTCTATAATTCGATTTTATTTTATTACCCGATCAAAACTGCAAAGTTATTTGTAATAAATCACATTAGTATTAATCTCTGGGAATATAATTTTTCCCACAGTGGTTTTGCTTAATTCGCCTCTAAACCACAAGAAGCCCCAGTGTGACAGTCTATTGTAAATTATTTAGACTTGCTAAGGGTCATTGTTTTATGACCCATCCATCTCCACATCCAATCCTCATCTCAATTTAGAGAAGACTAAACATCACAAAGCATGACTGGAATTTAGACTCTGTGCCGCAAGTTGTTTTAGGGATTACCATTAACAAACACTGCGGAAATCACATGTGAGCGTCCCCTCATGTGACTTCCTATTGCTTCTGTGAGCGTTAAAAAACGGTGCCGTGCCTTTTGATTTCGGCCAGCTAAAGTGCTTATTGTATTTTCTATGCTTGGTTTTGCTGCACGCAACGCAGACCGGCAGAGAGAGAAGGAGAAGGGGGAAAAGAGGAAAAAAGTGGAGGAGAATGGAAATGAAAGATGAACAAATCTCTGCTCTACTTTCAACTCACTCAGCCCACCTGCTTTGTATTAGGGTGCAGTGCTGCTTGTCTGGAGGCATGGGGTCATCGGTGCAGACGCTTTAAGTCTGCACTCAAAGGTATGGCGTACAGATGCCGCTGTAACCTCCGCCTCTCATTTATAGAAACCGCTGGCCCCACATCTGCTTGCATCTGTGCAATGCATTTACTCGCCTAACTAGCGTAGCTACTCCTCAATGAGTCTGGAGTCTTACATAACCATATTGCCTCACTCCCCTAATGTTGGACTGGGTTTGATGAAAGGTTGCTGTGTGGTTTGTTCAGATCTAAGAACTTCGAGCCACCCAAACCACTGTGGTACATTTGAATGTGTAATCTGGTTTTACCATTGAGATGTCATGCTGTAATCTGGTTTTACCATTGAGATGTCATGCTGTAATCTTCCTGCTCCCTTTGGCTACTAAACAACCACCATTTGTTTTGAATGAATGATCGTATTAGTTTCAATTTGTGGAAAATGATGACTCAAGATTTGTTCAAAGTAGTAATGCATGCACATTTAGGCATGGACACTTTAAGCGCCAACTGTGAACGTATTCTGGTTTTTACTAGGCCGGACCTTAGCTAAGCTCATTGTATTTCATAGTAAAGGGAACACAGCCAAGGGCTTAGATGCTTTTGGGGAATGCAGGCCAGAGCATTGATTTACTCCACCTGCCACCAGTACCCTAAGCCCAGATTCTGCCAGAGTCTCAGACCCACTGCAGTTTTCTTTTACTCTCCTCCGCAAGCGTTTGACGCCTTTTCAGGACTTCGTAGGTCCTTGTGAAATTCCTACTCATGGACTTGGCTCCATTGTCTGATGAATGCCATTCCACCCCACAGGCTTACCCTCAGTGTCTGCCTCAGCACCATTTGGTTCAGATAAACATTTCCGTCAATAGCAGAAAATGAATGAATGTGTTTATGGAGCTGGAATTGATTGTATACAGTTGGGCTAGTGTCTCATAGATCAATTTTGACATTTTGTATTTGAAAACGGAATTATTTTCTCATAAAGTCACGAGAAGAAAGTCCTTGTCTTAATCTTCACCAAATGTGATGGACACCTGACGAAGTGTGTTTAGCGTTATCCTCCCCACATGGTGTTCAGTCTAAGCAGCTGTCTGATGCCTCTTTTCCCTGTTCTTCTCCTCAGTTTCCCCGAAGTGTGTCCACAACGGGAAGGATTTTTCCGAGGGAGAGGTGTACCGCATGGACCCCTGCTGGCTGTGTCAGTGCCGGGGAGGAATCTCCTTCTGCTCCAAGGCAGAGTGCGCTGAGCTGGACTGTGAAAACTTCTACGTTCCTGAGGGCGAGTGTTGCCCTGTCTGCATAGGTACATGCGTTTACCTTGGTATTTTGTTAAGTAACATCAAATGAATTGTTAGATTTGCCAAAGGTTTCACTAAGTTCCTGTTTTATAAATGCGTTCGAGGTGATGTGGCATTGATGGGAAGGCCTCTGGCTGACTGGAAAGTAGATGCAGGAGAGGAAGAGGTGATATCAAAGTCCAACATGCCAGACACTAACCTCTAGTGACCCATAACTTAGCGGCTTCCTCATATAACAAGTTTCCACAGTTGTTAACATACCTGGCAAACAAGACGCTCACTAGAAACCCAGCCAGGGGTTCATTTCTACCTGGGAGACTTACATAAAAACCTTCTTTTAGAGTGTACCGCTCGGCTTTGTAATATCTGGATCACGCTTAATGGGGGGGACCCAATTGCAAAACACATGTGTTCAAAGCCAGGTAAAGAGCTCTGATATGTGCACTTGTTAAAAAAAAAACAGGGTTGCAGCGCATATGGCAACCACATTACAGTCTGCTAGGAGCCAACGGATAGAGATAGTAGCCAGTGTTAGCTTCTTCCCGCTTGGCTGCAGTTGATCGGGCGCATGAGAGCGATGGACGAAGACAAAGATCAAGACCACGGTGGAGATCGTGTTAGGTCAGTGTTGGAGCTACACCTGGAATATGTAGGCGTTTAGATGGTATGGAATGCTTTCATCTTTTACTTATGGAAAGCTGCTCTTACTTACTGCATGGCTCACTGCGAGAAGTTCCCTGTAATGCTGTTAATCTGGATTAGGGGGTTGTGTTTACCTGGTGGGATTGTATTTAAATATATACTAATCAATGTTTCCTACGGTAGGTCAGATCAGTATTTGTAAAGTTGAGGGATTTGTTGTAATGATAAACCTAGAGAGAGTTATCACTGGACGCTTTGGTGTCTTTCAGTTTAGTGTTTTGGTTATGGATCATTCTTACCACTCCCGTCAGTAACAGCAGGTAACTGTTTTCAGCATTTCAGATAACAGACATCAGACAAAGTTTGTTCCTAGCTGGTAAACATAGTGCTGTTTTAAGAGATTTTTTTTTTTTCACGAGTTGGTGGAGACCCCAAAAAAAGCAAAAAGATAAGTGAATATTGCATTCTAATATTCGGCCATGGGTGAATTGAGGTCAAACGAGATCCTACGCAGGTTAGTCACAGCCACATGGACAGAACCTCAGCAGCAACATCTCAACTGGGATCTGATTGGGCAAATAGGACGCCTTTTGCATAATTAGCAGCCCCCTCTGAAACTAATTCAGTAAGGCACCATACAAATATAACCACACTTTTGTTTCCCACAGAGAAAATGCTGAGACCTATTTCTAACCTGCCTGTGTATCAAATAAACAGTGTAAAAAAATACTGTTTATAGTGAATGAACAAAATGCTCCCCGAGGCGGGCTCAGGCATCATACATCACCCGAAGCTGTGCACAATAGCTTCCCAAATTGGCTTTTAAACTCCCCACAACTATATGGTTCCCACTTAGGACTAATGGCTACAGATTGGAAAATGTAGCTTTCGACACAAAGTGCTCTCTTTGCTTCAGACTAAAATGTATCAAACGCTGACCTAGCCTTTGCCCTGAAGGGTCACGGCTTGAAACGTGGATGAGTTCAAGCTCTTAGCCAAGAGGTGAGTGGACACTGTGGGGACTAGCAGCTATGGACGTCATCACCCTTGCTGTGTTTCCCATGATCAAATCTCTCCCAGGACGACACGGCGATACCCTATAACTTGTGTGTCTCATTTGAACTTAAATCCATATGTATGTTGTCGCAAAGCCAGGGGCCTCTCCCCACTTATAAATGTAGATATGTCATCTAAATTCAACGCTCTGGGTAACAAGCCAGTTTCCATATCTTGTTAGCTCCCTCATGGAGTATCCTGCTTCCTTCAGCTCTGCTCTCACTCTGCTAATTCAATTACAGTAGAGGATGTAAGTTATATTGGACTGTAGTTTAGGGTTTAAATTAAATTCATGGTAGCCAAACCAAACTATACACGTGACTCTGCGGAGAATCACATCAAAGATTCTCCACTTCTCTCACTTTGTTTTACAACCCACAATGTGTCCGTGTCTCCTCTCAGATGTGGAATTATTCCCGATGGACAGCACTAAGGCCAGTTGCTGGGTGAATAACAAGCTGCGGGCCCACGAGGAGCAGTGGAAGGAGGACGACTGCACCTTCTGCCAGTGTGTGGACGGAGAGCCGCACTGCACGGCCATGGCCTGCAAACAGAGCTGCCAGTATCCGGTCAAGATCCCTGGAGAGTGCTGTCCCTTCTGTGAAGGTATAGAGATCAGTGCTGCTCTTCTGTATTTATCAAACACATTACTCATATCTGTATGAGGTAAGCTTGAGCCCCCATACTGCATGTCGGGGGCTCCTGTGGCCCCGCAGCTTTGCTGTAGAGGCCGTGTCGGCATGGGCTCATTAAAGGGGAGGCCACGGAGCATTCTTCAAGCTGCAGGGTTCTTTGTGTTCCTTTATTACCCTTGCCCGCCGAAATGAGACCCACCTGTGTGTGCGTGCTTTTAACGCAGAAGGCTGCATAATTGAAGTGGATCTTTTTTTTGTGAGCGTAATTAGTTACAGCTCGTTGGGCTGCTCCCCCCACCGAACGTGGCAAGAGGGGTTTGACGGGAATAGCCATGGTGCCGTGTGTGTGTGTGTGCTCCAAACTACTGTATCTTCATCCTTTTTGTGGATTCACAATAAAGCTGGCCCTGAATCAGTCTGTCTAACTTCAGTCCAGGGGACACTTTATTGTCTCCACTGGTAGTCCCAGAACTAAAACATGCTCTTTAGACAAATCCAACTTATTAATGGGAGACAGCTCCACACAATAAGACAAAGAGGTATAATCCCCCTTACTGTGCGACCCACCCTGGTGTAATTGCTCTACATTTATCTGTAATCACTGTTTTCTTCAAAATAAGAGCAGTGTAAATAGGTAGCTATTACAGTTGGCACAAACGGCATCGGTGAGGTAGAACACCTGAGGGGATCCTAGCAAACACACACGCATATAAAAAAAAATAGAAAGTCATAAAATAAATCCCATTTTGTTGTTTGTTGCTGTATTCTGTTGCTCTCATGCAAAGCTCTTACCCTCCATCGTCTCTTATGTTCCCCAGAGCCTTCTTACGAAACAGTTAGCCCCTTGCTATGCCCCCCCCTGGAAAACTGCTCCCTGTCAGTGAGCGACTGCCCCTACGGCTTCCAACAAGACACAAATGGATGTCTGCTCTGCCAGTGTCTCAACAGTAAGTTCACTTTCCTGGCTTTATGTTCGACCTAAAGGGTTAACGTTTCACAGACTGACTTGCAGAAGCGTGAATGTGATGCATTTCTGACATGCTGCTTCTTGCATTAAAGTGCTGGACAAACAGTGTTGTATTTACCTGTTTGCTCATGCTGATGTCAAAACAATCTGTTCCTGTCAAGCAGGCTGCCAAAGACATGTTGATCATTGTGACGGCTTATTTGCGTACATGGCTGCAGTCCTTGCAAAGTCACAAGAATGTTCCTGTGATCAGCCCCATCGAAACTCATGTCTTTGCCTTGTGATGGATTGTTGTGCCCATGATCACATGACCTCTCCCTCAACTCTTTCAGATGACTCCTGCCCTGACCTGGGAAAATACTGTTCCCTGCAATGCCCAATGGGGTACAAGAGGGACGATTTTGACTGTGAGGTGTGCGAGTGCTCCATTCCCGTGCCCAAGTGCCGACCTTTGACCTGCACCAAGACCTGCCCCTATGGATATGTGTAAGTACACCGAGTGACCCAGTGGGTTTTCATCCCCAAAACTGAATACACTCATTTGTCAGCTGTGTTTTCAGCGTGTATAAACACATATATGTCTTTTTCAGCGTGTATAAACACACATGTCATTTTCATTCTAATGCTGACTGTTAAAACGTGTACTTTCCAGTTTGGGAGCATCAAGCTGATAAAAAAAGAAGGTTATTTATCTGATTACTTACTTTATTTAAATTGAGGATTTCCCCTTCTTTTACAAAGCTGAAATCATGATATATGACGATGAAGCTTGATTTGAAAACCTCTTTAGGATGCAACATTTTTAATTCCATTAAAACTCCATATCTGCCCAACTTCACACTTTTCTAACACATGCTCATCAGATAAATCTAAATGTATAGGAATGTTTAGACATTCTGTTGAGTAAGTAAGAGCTGATCAGTGTCAGGAAAAATGTTCCCTTAGTCACCTCCTGTAATTAAATTAGTATGGTTGAATAACAAATTAAATTCTTGTATTATTAAGTGATGCCCAGAAGCAAAAGGCAGCAGAGCAGGCCAATATAAAAAGTAGTTTGGCATCCAAGATCAAAGTGCCTACCTTGGTGGTCATTCCCAGGTCTATAAATCTGTGTTTGTGTGCGAGTAATTCACTGTGAGGTCCTCGCCAGCCTCTCAGCCCCACGCAACTAATCGTTCTAATCCCAGTTAACTCGATCGAACATCTGGAAGTGCTCTCTCTACCGGGCCGGTCATTCCCCAGGCACCACTCTCAATTCATAAATCATCTTTCTGTCTCAAAACAACGATCAAAAACGCATCGGGACAAAAGCGGCCTTCATTAAACGTATACAGTTAGGATTCTTTCGGGTATCTCAACCACGCTCTGTGGAGCCACGGTGCAAGAGGAGCCCGATATGTCTGCTCAGAGACACCAGAGGAGGGGAGAGGGGGGACTCTGTGGGGAAAAGAAGAGCAGGAAGTCCTGGCTTTATCCTTCATAAGCAGCTGTTTAGGTCTTGCCTCAGAAGTCTGAAATCCTCTGAGAGCTTGCCAGCCTTACAATCAAGATCTGCCTCCTCACACAGGACCGCTGCATGCAGCCACCACAAAGAAACAAAAGGCATAGAGGATCTCTGTGTTCATGCTTGTTTTATTGATGACATCCCAGGAGTACTGTAATGTACATATCCCAAAGCAGGCTGAATGTAAACTGAGTGTAACTGAGCTAAACACTGTTTACGCTCCAGATGAAGGGCATTCTCAGGGCACGTTTTACGAATAAAGTTTTCAATCCTTCATTGCTCAAAATCATCGCTGTGACCTCACAGGCCATGAAATGAAGGATTCTGGTCATCACAGTTGCTGCACACTGGAAATTGTGCCGAGCCAGCAGTCCCAGGGCCCCGGGGCCTCCGGTGCCTCCCCAAGCCCCTCGATCCCCCTGGAGCCCAGAGCGCTGCTTGGCATTCCACACACCATCTTTAAACAAAGCCCCGCTCTAAGGTCGCAGCACTCTGTGTCTCTGTATTTGTACAGTGAGGCACTGGCCGAGCCCTCGCAATGTTGTTTCAATGGCTGTTATTGCTGCTTCAGCATAGATAGGCTCCTGTGTTTGCAGAGCTGGAGATGCTCGTGCTCTTCATGGGACACGGCACCGTCTGTGGGTTGGAGGGGTCTTTTTTTTTATGCTGCCTTGGCATATGAAGATTAATAGAGTCATTAACCATGCCTAATGAGGCCACTGCTGGGTATCATCACTTACCCAGACACGAGAGAGGGATGCTAGCTGGGTGAGGCTGAGGGTGTGAGATAAAGAGGGTGTCTATAGAACGAGATAAGTGTGTAGATACTGCTCCTTTTTTCATCTGTGTTTTTCACAATTTAGCAACCTGCAGCCCATCAATGTTTCATTAGGCAGGTAATTGGATCCAAACAGCCTACTTACAGCCTCAGCACTTCATACAGCTCTTTCTTTGTTTGTGAGGACATCTCTTTTAGATAAGATAAGAGAATGCTTTATGAGCCAACAGCTGGGAAGTGTGCACTTTTGCAGCAGCAAATGGGGCAGTGCATTCAGAAGGCCATAGCCCTCTATTTTTGTCTTTTTTCTGTACTTAGCAATCAACGTGCCTGCATTAGCCCTTATCTCTGCTGCTCTTATGTGTCCGCCAAAGGCTTCTGGAGCTATAAGGATGGCAGCAGGGTGAATTGAAAGCATCTGAATTGGCTTTAGATTTCTCCTTCCAGAGTCTCTGGGTCGGTATGATGTGCAAACAACAGGGATGTCACATGTCGGCCTTTTTATTTGGCCTTCTTCAAAGGCGGCTAATATAGCGAGGGCAAAGCAGGTCCAGATGTTGATTATACCAGACTTGAGCATCTGGGTTTCACTCAATCACAATACCAGACCTCTGTTCATCTAGAGACAATATCCGTCGCAACGTGATCTTTAAAATAGCTCCATGGGAGGGGTATGGTTTACTTCCTGATCTGCTATTCCAGTAATTGAGTTTTTCCCATGTGGTTGCTTCATAGTGTGTATGTGTATCGCTCCGCAGGAGGAACAAGCATGGCTGTGAGATGTGTCGCTGTGTCAAGTGTCCCCCCTTCACCTGTGACAAGCACTGCAGTGAGGGATATCGCCATAACAGGAAGGGCTGCTCCATCTGCATGTGTAAAGGTAGGTGACAATACCTCTTTCCCCTTTCACCTTGATATCAATAATGGGATAACAATGTGGGGATAATGACACTGATGCTTTCATCACACATTGTTATTGTTAAAGAATAATTCTTCTAGATATCTAACCTTTTGCTCTGTGACGTTTTATGATCTACTCTGACGTCTGTTATCTCCTTTAAGGAAAGGCCTTGGTGCCATATGTGTTGTTGTCACCAGTTTGTGACCGGTCAACTCTCGGGCACAAATGGTAATTGTTGTGAGAACGCTGAGGCACTTCCTTATCGGTGTTTGTGGACTCTTAAGGTGTGAAATCTTTGAGGCCATAAGTGTCGGACGCAAGTGATTCAGTGTTCCCAGCTGTTTAGTCTACTCCCTCAGAGATGTTGATTACTCTCTGTGAACCAGTTAAAAGGTCTAGCATAGAGAGAGGCTCTTCAGAATTGACGTGGCAACTCTCCCGTGAAGTCAGAACCTCTGGCTCTTGGACTTGTTTTGTGAATTCTCCGGCCGAAGCTCCTAATAAACCATCAGTGTTTGACATCAAAGCTCCAGCTCTATCCCGTGTCTCCTTCCTGAGTCGGTGACTCCCACTGCATTGCTACACAGAAGTTTCCCCCACAGTTATATACAATAGAATACACTTTATTGTACAGTCGGATAGGAAACTGTTAATTTGTTATATGCCCTTGCCATGTCATCGAAGTTTGAAAAGTGTCCCCTTATAACCGTTCTCTGTTTGCTACTCACTTAACCAAGCTGAAGGAATTAAGTACATCGGCTCTTTCTCTTTGTTTTTCAGATGCGCTCTTAGGTATTTTCATTCTGCACCCAATTATTTAAAGTGGACCTATCATGCTATATTTGAATAATATAGTGTAGGACCATACCTATATAAGGCATATTTATACTTTTTCTTTTTCAAAATACCAAACAGATCATGCATTTTAGCCATGCCTCATTTTGCTCAATTTGAAATTTTTTAGCTCTGTTTTAGCAAGGGCTGATTCTGTGAGAACAGCACCACCTACAGGCCTGGCATATGTACTACAGCGTCTCCAGCGCTTTCGAACGGCAATGGCCGTGGCTGTCTCCTCCTGATTGGTGGAGTTGGCCCAATAGCCGTAGCGCCACCGTCCTGACGTCAGGACAGTGTTCAAATCTGGATCAGTTTTTATCAGATCCGTTGCAGCCCCTTTTTTAGAGATTTGGGTATGGAGGAAAATAGAGAGGGTTGTGTTTTCTGACACTTGGTGAGTTCCCTGGAACACCGGGGACACATATTCATGTGTAAAAGACGTACAAAAGTGCATTTTGCATGATAGGTCCCCTTTAAAGTGAATCAGTTCTAGGTAGTACATTATATTGTCAGTAACCTTTCCTAGTACACTGCGTGATACCCAGGAAAGTTGTTTTTGGTTTTACCCAGGAGGATATTAATAATGATTAACGATTTCTAACTACACCTGAGCTCATTCAGAGGATGAACCTTTTTAGTCTCAGCCCAAAATCCATAAATGAAAGGTACATAACAAATCAAACAAACAGTCAGTGCATCAATGGAGGATTGATAATCCCTGATACATTCATCATAGGTACTTCTTAAGAGTTATAGATCAAGAGTTGGCTCCTGATCCACAGCTACAGTTCCACCACAAGGTCTTAACTGTAAGCGGTGTAAAGGGTAGCAGATGGAAGGAGATAGGAGAGCTCTGTAAGCAGAGTTGAATTTCTGCCACTAAGCTGCAGCTTTGATTTCCTGTGACCTTCTGCTGCTCTGCTGAGGAGTCTTTGTTTGCTTGTTTTAGTTCTTATTGGTGTTTATTTTTATCCAGGGGGCTGTGTGTGCAACTCTAATTAGATTCCCCCAACCCTTAAGTTAAAAGCAGAGGTGATATTTATGCGGTGTGTTTATTTTTCCAGTTTATCTGTATTATAAATATATTCGCTTAAAATATACTTGTGGCCTACCTGTATGGTGAGGTGATCAGTGCATTGCTCCACAAACACAGTGACACACACAGACCTATAAAGTGCTGTTTACCTGCTGTTTGAAACTCTTGAATCAGGATCTCTGTGGACTGTTGAAATATTCAGGGGTAGGAAACACAAATATATACTTCCAAAAAAAGTTTGTGTGTTTTAAAGATTTAAATGGAAGAGGAGAAAGAAATAAAACATCTGCTTGAACTCTGCATCATTGTACGGTTCAGTGTGTTTGTTCCTGATCTCAGTGGAATCATACACCCATGCTGGGGCCCAGGTACTGGCAACCTAGGCCCTTTTATAAGGGCTAACAATGTGTCACTCAGCTACAACTTTTACGTTTTTTGTCAGTTACAAATTGTTGGATATTTATAAAGCTCTATAAGCTGGTTATATGGACATAAATACACAATAAAGAAAGATGAAATATCCTTGATTTGTGAATGTTCCAGTTTATGGAACCTGTGGAGGAAACCTCTGTGTAGCAATGCTCAGGAAAGAGACACGGTGAGAGTTGGAGCTTTGATGTCAAACACTGATGGGTTTATTCAGAGTATCGGCCGGAGGATTCACATCACGAGTCAGAGGGTCTGACTTCACGGGAGAGTTGCCACGTCAATTCTGAAGAGCCTCTCTCTATGTTAGACCTTTTAACGGGTTCACAGAGAGAAATCAACATCTCTGAGGGAGTAGACTAAACAGCTGGGAACACTGAATCACTTGCGTCCGACACTTATGGCCTCAAAGATTTCACACCTTAGAGTCCACAAACACCGATAAAGAAGTGCCTCAGCGTTCTCACAACAATTACCATTTGTGCCAGACAAGTTGACCGGTCACAAACTGGTAACAACACATATGGCACCAATGCCTTTCCTTAGAGTAGATCATAAAACGTCACAGAGCAAAAGGTTAGATATCTAGAAGGATTATTCCTTAACAGAACCAAACCCACTTAGCTCTCACTGAATGAATGAAATTGGACCTAAGACAATAATACTGGCTCTTTTTACTGTGAATCATAAATGTACTTAATGAAATTTCCACAGCAGATTTACAGGATCCCTGAGCCATAGCAGGCTATGTAGCTTTCTGTAATTTTGCAAAGCTTTTCCACAAGTCAACAAGTTTTTGTGCTTTTCATGTTTGTGTCCCTAGAAAGTAGCCACTTCCCAAGCACCACTGCCCTGGCCCCGATGCCCAGTTATTGCCTCACCTCCAATGGGAACAGGTACGAGGAGGGGGACGGCTGGCACGACGGCTGTCGGGACTGCTACTGCCACTCAGGAAGGGAGATGTGTGTGCTCATATCCTGCAGCGTGCCCAGCTGCTCTAGTCCCGTGGTGAGGCCGGACCAGTGTTGTCCTACATGTGAAGGTATGTGCAATTCCTATGTTACTTTATTCATTATCAAGTTGTAAGAGATGATATTGGTTTTAAAGGTTTATTCCTGGATATTATAACTGTAAATCTTATTTGTGGTTTTGGCCATTATTCCTGTTGGTAATTAGGTTATAAGGATTTTTGATTCTATTATTGTTTTCCGACATTTCCTATGACTCAATGACTAGGAAATGAATGCTGTACAATGAGATTTATTTTCATTATTTTTTATGCCCGACTTTTTTCAATGAAATGTTTCATTGAATACTATACTATGACTTTTGTGATATTTTTATGAATGATGTCATACTATAATGTATATTTTGCTGAAACTGTATTACATTGTATCTATTACTTTTTGTACATTTTTATGGCATACTACTTTGATTCATATTTTTAGAACGTACAATACTATGACTTTTTGTTTGCATGCCTATACAATACATTAATTTGGAATAAACTCCGATTTTTTGAAGATTTGTGGAACATTTTAACAAGTCTGTAACAAGTCCCTGTTTTTGTGTTTAATCAATCATGTGTGGTTCAAAACCAGTAATTGATGGTCAAAAATACCAAAATGACACCCAAGTTTTTAATCAGCTGGAAGGATCTTTTATGATCTTTTCCTCATTTGGAAACTACTCTCTATCAAAGACAGTGGTTTGTTTGTAGTTTTCTTTTAGATTTTTGTAAAGCCATCACCAATACACTGAATCAAGGCTCCACATGTAGCAACTTATAATATGTGACATTTGTTAACATTTCTAGGACTCACTTAGACAACCAATTACTTATAAATATAAGTGTAATTAACACACACACACACACACACACACACACACACACACACACACACACACACACACACACACACACACACACACACACACACACACACAAACCGTGTACAGTCCCAGTGTACAGTTCATTTAACAGCTTTGGATCTTTCAGGCTTTAGACTTGTTGGCCACTTAAACTCTCAAACATACAGTCTCTGTCTGTCTCTCTGAATGGAAAGCACACTAATCCACACCCACACGTTTTTTTATCCACAACCCTCCAACTCATGCGGGGTATTTATGGAGGAGTGACTCAGTTGGCTGTTCAAATATTTAGGAGTGAAAGAATGTCTACAACTTTCAGAAGCTACACACACTTTGCAGTCAGGGGACAACAGGCTAACTCTTCACAGATGTCTGCTACTCTGCTGGACAGAAAGATGTTTTCAACTAAACTAGTGTCAAAACACAACTTTGACACCACCCTAAATTGCCCACGGCTTCTTTTTTAATGGAAAGCGGCCTCCCATGCATCTTTATTCCAGTAACCTATGACTCCGTTTTCTCTTTCAAGATGGTTGCTTCACTTCATCCTGCAGCAGTTATTGTAATGGCCTAAATGAATGTTTGAATTTGATAGCACACACATGACTGCTTCCTTTTGGTCCTTCCCTTTTTGTAGATGAGTCAGGCAGCGGTCAGCCAGAAGGGATGGACATGGTGGTGTGCAGAGCACCTGGGGGGGAGTTTTATGTGGAGGGGGAGACGTGGAACCTGGACGAGTGCACACGATGCACCTGCAGGAAGGGACGTGTGCTGTGCGACACTGAAGTGTGTCCCCCGGCTCTCTGCCAGGCACCGGTTAGGAACAAGGACACCTGTTGCCACATATGCGAAGGTAATATTAAAAAAAAGCTACGGGGGTCATTTCAGATAACACTCAGCAGGAGTCACGAGTTGGGGTAGTGGGACGGGAAGTTTAAAATCTGTTTTGGATGTGCTATCAGCATGTGGTTTTTGAAGGTCTTGCATGTTGCACTTTGTCGGGGCAGTTTTATGTCAAGCACACAGACTCATAAAGAAACTAGCCAGGACTGGTTGGGTTTACATAGTGATCCTGCAGGCAGGCAGCAGCACATGTGGACTGTGGCCCACACCGGAGGTTCATCCAACTCCCCTTATAGCTGGAGGGGCAAGAATGTAACTATTCTGAGTAGATCTGTGGTATTTGTCTGGTTATGGGAATACACTTTGACAAAAATGTCAAGGTGAAAGCGCAAAAAACCACACGCATATTTTATTTACAACAGTACCCAAACACTGAAGCCTCTTCTCATAGACTTAGAATCAACATATCCCAAGCACTCCCAAGCATGAGGCCCACAAATCAGCAATGCATGACTGCGCCTGAGAGCTGCTCCTTGAGAATGCCGGCCCGCCTTATCGCTGCATCTCCCCTTCACAAAAGCAGATTGTCAGAGGCCAGCCTTTGATATATGTATGGGCTTGGTCACCAGGAATGTGGGAATAATACACATCTCACTGACAGGCCCTATGATGTATGTGTACAATAGAGTAGTGCAGTGTGCACATGCTAACTAAAGTCTTTGGTCGTGCGAAGGCCGCGGGGGATAAGGCCTCCGACTGAACTGACATCTGACATATGGAGTCACTTGTGTTTGTGTTTAACGTACAGTAAAGCATCTTATCTCGGCCCTAAAAGCTCAATATTGTTAGTGGATTGAGATGTTATACGTCTGGAATAAATCAGGAGCCATGTAGAACCAGGCCTCTCTAGGAGCAATTATTTATAACTCAGACAAAATTAGGTTTCTTTCTTTGAAAATGGCGATTCTCCACAAGCTAATCTGAGGCTATAACTTTGCACTGCCAGGTCATTAAGCATAACATAGGACACAGCCATATGTTTTACATTTGAGCCTTTTGTCTATTGTCGTTATTAACTCTATTTATGCTTTTGTGCATCCTCAGAGGAGACGCAGAGCCCCTTGCTGCCGGTGAACACCAGCCAGCTGGAGTACTGTATAACCAGCGATGGAGACGTGCTGCTGGCCGGGGACTCCTGGAAGGCCAACGCCTGCACCAGCTGCACCTGCAACAACGGCACCATTCAGTGTTTCTCTCAGCACTGTCCCGCCGCCAACTGCAGGGTGCCTGTGTTACGCAAGGGCCAGTGCTGCCCACACTGTCTCGGTGAGTATTTAGGTGTGTCTCATTAAAGAGTCTTTGTTTCAGCCCACTAAAAATAAACATAATTTTGAATTCTAAAGGTAGTTTATGTAAGACTTCCACAAACTTCAAATGTTGTGCAATTCCAACCAGCCTTTTCTTTTACAATAAGTGGTACCACTTTAACAAGGCACAGCCTGCTGTTGGGAAAGTTATAATTCAAAATGCTACATGTCAAAAAGAGGGTGTAACTGAGGCAATGCCTGTTTCCAGACTGAATGTGTATGTGTTTGTTCGTTAGACACAGCCACTCTGGCGCTGCATGGGCAAACACCATCATTCGCAACAACATTCCATGTGACATACACACACGGTCCACTCCAAGCAAAAACATTCCTCGGGCATCCGCACATTCACACGTGTTTCCTGTCCCCGGCTGAATCGGACCGCGACACTCTCTCTGTGGCGGCACAGGAAGGCAAAGCTCCATGTCAGCTTTTCCTATAGAGGAAAACCTCGGCATAGGCTCCCATTGTTCAGCCTGATGTGGCCGTTTCTCTGCCCTTTGTTTTTGTTATTCACCCTGTGGAAAACAGAGCTTTTTACGTAATGCCTCCACAAAGAGGTACAGTGGAAGTTAAGGGGACAATTCATATAAACACAGCTTATCAGTGAGACACCGGGGAGTTTATACACTCACGCGCAGTTGGAAATGTTTGTCTAGAATGTCAGCGTCAATAATATTAATGGTTTTACTCCTTAACAGAAGCTACAACGTCAGTTCCGGTGATGTTGTCCACCAATGGCCCGAAGACAACAACACCTACTACAATGGAGAGTAGAGTGTGGATAACCACTGTCACTGTGCCACCCATCATTGCTTATACAGGTACCTGCTCATTGGATAACTCCACACTCCCTCCTCTGTATATTCATTTTGATAGTAGTTGTAACCATATCCTAGTTATTGGTGCCATTGTTTGTACTCTCCCTGCCAATCCCTGCACATATTTATGCTAATAAAGGGTGTTTGAGATGCCTTGATAAGTGTAAATTATAGATTTCATAATTGTGCTTTGATGCTGAAATAAAACACTAGTGACAAATGGACATTGGCTAAACATGAGACACCAAGTGTTCATTTTTCATTGTTAGGTAATGAGCAGGGATTTTAGCCAAAGACATAATCTGTTCTCAATTTCCATTTTGTAATTTGTCCCACAGATGAGCCGGTTTTGGGCGAGAACTACCCCAGCCAAACAGAGATGGCTGTCATCTACCAATCAGCAGCCTGGATTCTTGCAGGCCTCCTCCTCGCCATCATCATCTTCCTCGTGGTGGCATTACTCATCAACAAGAAAAAGAAGTGGGTGCAGATGTCCTGCTACAGTGCACCAAAGAAGGTGAGAAGTGTATCAGTCGATCACATAAATCGGCTTGTTTTGAAGGCTTAAAATGGTGCTAAATGACACAGGCTCCCTCGTTTAAATAACAGTGTTAATGTGCAGATGGGTCACAGGGAGTTTTCCTGTGATCTTCCAGCTTCTGCTACAACTAGTGCTAAAGCTGCCACGACATGTAGGATTAATGTAGTTTCCCCTCGCGCTGTACCTTAAAGTGGAACAAGGTCATGTCTATCATAAAATCTACGACTCTACCATGAAATTAGTTTGTGTCAGAAAATTGAAATTTGTCAGAGAGTATAATCTAAAGTATGAGAGTCATTCTAGGTTTAAAGGGGCCCCGATATGCTTATTTTCAGGTTTCAAAATGTGTATTTTGTGACTCTACTGTGTTTACATACTTTAATGTTCAAAAAGGTCTTTGTCTTTCTAATACTGCATGAGCCCAGTCTGCTCTGATTGGTTAGCTGGCCAGCTCTGTTGTGATTGATCATTCACTTAGAAATGTCCTGCACCTTAGCCTATCACGTACAATGTGTTGAAGCGCTAGCCAATAGAAGAGGCGAGTGTAATGTAGTGATGTCACTATGTCGCAGAGTTAAACAAAGGTGGGGGGGAAGAAACTCCCTCTGGAGGGGATTTTAACCTCTGCAGACCCTTTTATAAACTACACACGACAGGGAAGGGTAAACCCCAAAAAAACAAAAAGGGCCCCTTTTAAACTACGCAGAGATTAAATTCATCCATGATGGAGTCAATAAATGGAAATTCTATAAACTTAAACTAGTACATTTTCAAGAAATAACTCAGAAATTCATAAGTTAAATTCTGTGTAAAAATGTAGTATTTTGGCAGTAGAACGCTTTGCAAGGTTGGGCAACTCTTAACTACGTCATACAGGAGCCATTTCATACAAGTCGACAAAAATGAGTACATTTTCATCTAGCTGTTAAGACCTGAATGATATCTTCAAACTAACAAGGGATTATGTTCTTTCACCTTTTCCTGCTTAGACGGTGATCCTCAAGAAGCACGTCAACAAGAACTCAGTGGTCTACATGGAGCCCTCCAAGGAGAACAAGTTTCAGAATGTGAAGAACGACTGTGGCATCATCCACTTCTCTCCAGAAATGAGCTCCACCTGTGGGGACAAGATGACCATCCCCAGGGCCAAGCTGAGCAACGACTGGCGCTAAAAGACAAAGAAACACCTCTGAAACTCTGCAGATCAGAGCTGTCCGACACCTCCCACTCTCTCTTACTGCTGTTTCCATGGTGATGAGTGCAACAGTGCACACACACACCTTGGGTGCCGCCGCCGCCGCCTTGTCTTTCTACCCTTTTGTCTGTGAAACTGAGGACGCTCTACAAGAGACAAAGCAAGTGACCTATGCTTCTTTTCAATTTGTGTCCATATTCTTCTGTGTTTGGATCGTTGTGGTGGAGTGGGATGCTGGGAGGTGGATGGACATATGATGGACATATGATGGACATATAAAGGACACAGCCACTCCGGGCTTTAAAACAGAGAGGGAGGCGGCCAGAGGCTCCTCCCTCACAATCAGACTTTGACTGTGAACATTGTAATATTAATGCTTATTATTGCCTCCTTTGAAACTGAAACTCTGAGGCAATAAGAGGAGCATTAAAAAGCTTTAGGAGAGGGGCTTGGGCTGTAGTTAAAAGGAAGGTTTTCGAGGATGATGCCCCCCCCCAGCAATGCTTCATGGATGTAATAATTTTCTTCAGCAGGGAGGCCAAAGGAACTGATAATCCAGTTGGATCAAATTGGGTTCAGCAGCCAAATCATAAAAAGTCAACAGGCTTTATATAGACCCACAGATCCAAACCCCCTGCTTTACAATGTGTGGTTTCCATCTTAGTTTTTGTATATTTCTACAGTATTTGTACTAGTTTTAGTGTTGTTCTTGGCCACCTCTCGTTTTTATTATGGGTGTCTCGGCGGGGCCAGATTGAAACATTTCGAAGATGCCAGTCTAAACATTCCTGCGATCAAGTTCAGGAAGGACACGCTTCCAAAGTAATAGCCTTTTGTTTCTACCTTCGTATGACCCGAGTCATTCCATTCATAAAACTACAAACCACAATTCTCAGAAAGGGAATTTGTGAACTCCTTCTGCAAAACGTATCTGCAAAACGGTAGCAAGTCGCCTTCATCTTTCCACTCTGTCTCATCCAGAAGGACTCAGTCGTACTTCATCATTATTAAAATTGCAAAGTGTAATGATGTTCATCCAGGAAGAATGTCATTTTATTGAGTGAATAGCGGTGCCAGACGCTTCATCTGGACCTATGAGGAATGTCTTTGATATCATGCCTCGCTTCATAAACTTCCTTCACAGCTGTGTGGAGCTTCTGCTCACACCGAATGTTGATGATTCATTTTAAAGCCTTAATTCTATAGCCTTAATGCATATCTCATTTCATTTAGTTACTGTGTAAACCCATATCCAGGAACTTAAAAACGGTAATATATTCACCCATTATTAAGATGAGCAGATATTGTTGTACAGCGTCACAGATGATTCCCATCATCTTCAAATACAAGTGAATTATGTGATGTGGAAGAGTGTAAGCGGAGCTCTCTAGTAACGCTACCCAAGGGCACACATTACAGAGCGTGTTAAAGAGACGTAGCACTTTCTTTGGAGCCAGTGTTTCTTTTTTCTTTTTCTTTTTTAGAAAGCTCCCTGCAGGATTCTTGTAGGGATAAAATTCCTAATCAGGGATTTGATAGGCATATTAAGCCCTCTGAGATGTTAAACCACTCAAGTGAACATGCTGTTGCAGCTACAGGCTCTGTACCAATGTGATCAGAACGGGGAGAGGATAGAAACTGAGAAGCATTACGAAAACAAACCTGGGTTTCATAGGAAAAGGTTTTGGATCAGAGTTCTCAATCCTTTGCCAATTTCTCAATACAAAGACCTTTCTGATGCCAAAATTGGTTGGAGACCAATTTATATTGAAGTGTTTTAGTAACTCGGTAGATTTGTGTCTGTTTGAATCATGACCATGTGCTTTAAAAAGAAGAGGTGACTGTAAAAGCTTACGCAATTCTTTGTTCTTCTATGTGTAAAAAAAAAAAAAAGTAGTTTAAATTAGTAGGACAGAAGAGTACCTTATTTATTTTTTCACATAGCTTTATTTATTAATACTAAACTATAGTTTGAGATTGTCTTTTTTTTTTGGAAAATGAACTTTTGGTAGCCAAAGCTGCTGTACAATGTAGACTATTTACCATTTCTATCTGCTATATTCTATACAACCTTATTTATTTCACTGTTGCAAAACCTGTAAATATGTTTCCTAGATGAACTGTAACATTTACACTTATTTTGAAAAATAAAAGTGTGAACCAAAGTGTCCCGTGCAAATGACATTTAGAGGAACAATCCCCCAGCGATGCCAGTGCAGTGATGTCATTCAAGATGGTATCTGTTAGTGGTTCTTAACCTCACTCATATTCACATCTGGTGCTCGAGTTCTGTCCCAAATGGGACTGTCTTCTCTTAATGTCTTTAAATCTGATCGTTCTCTCCTGTTCTCTTATCAGGTAGCATTTGCAGATGTGTTTAGTGGCGGTAGGTTGTTTCTGAGGGGGGTCCTTTGAGATTTGAATACAAGCGAAAAAGCAAGTAGCCCTCTCATCTATCCAATGGGCTAATAAAAGCCCGGAGAAGACATGCAGGCCTGGAAACCTGTATAATCCTCCGCAGACTGTGCTGTTGTTTTGACTTGTCCGTCAAAGCTTGCTCATAAACTTCAAGGTGAGGAAGCTTCTCCGGAAGGATCAATAAAGTAAACATTAGGGTCAGTTTCCCAGGCCTTGAATATGTCAAATACGCAACACAAAGCCTTCAAACTCCACTAAAAACTCCCCAAACATGTCCGACGTGTCTCAACTGAGCAATAACTGAGTTCATAGCAACAATAAGGTTAAGCATTAGCTTATGAGGTATTACTCAGTATGCAGGTAGTCAATAATGAGGCTGCATTTTGTTGTACTCAGATGTGTAATTAAAATAGACACAATATCAGCTCTGTGGGAAAAGGTCCTTTATTCATACTATTCAAATTGTTGCCGATTAGAAAAAGTAAAATTGTTGCCTTCATGACACAATTTTCAGTAAAAATCCATCTTTCAACTTCTAGAATTCTATTAAGGCAATAGAGTCAAGACTCTATCTGAGAACATCTACAAAACACTGGAAAGTTAACGATTTTGAATTCCCATGGTAAACATGGTGTCTTTGGGGCTCGCGCTTTCTAAGAAGGAAAGCTACAAGTCCATCATGAAACAAGTTCTGTAGGTCCAAAGATGAAAAGTCTCTGGGAGTCTGAAGCACAGCAGGTCAGGGAGCTTGAGTCTTGGTTTTCAGAGAAGGATCTTGTAGTAGTCGTCCTTGTAGCTGTACAAGACCACCACAGCCAGCCTGAAACAGGACAACATCCGTCAGTTATTGATTCAAAAGGATATAAAAACCACACAAATGGGACATCAAAAAAAATAAGGGCAATGAAATTCAACCGGGAAGGTTTCCACATATTAGATTTCCACGTATTAGATTTCTCTAGATGAAGAGGTCAGTCAGTTTAAATAAACACATGAGTCAACTCTGCTATGTCCAGGGTAAAAGTACCAATTACTACTGTTATTTCCAATAGTTGGCGCTGTCATTGTTAGCTCAAGCATGCCTGTGCCTGTGAACACTTTATAAAGCTGCTAGCATGGCTGCAGATGTGTAAAAACAGCACTGGAGATACAGATCGTACATGCCAGCAGTGGTTTTAGCTAGAACTAAATCTCAGTGAGCCCTTGGGATAAGTTTACTTTATGATCTTGCGGCTGCCAGGTGACTGCATGAGCCTTTCAGCCCACTCATCTGGCCTTGGTTGCCTGTGCCCCACATTCATTGAAAACAACAAACAACACGATGAATATATCCATTGTTGCCTCTGTGACGCGTATTTATCACCAGAGTATTTTCCCCCCACTAAATGGCAAATCAAACACACAGCAGAGACAGGAAATTAAAACCAACTGCTCTGGAGAGGCGGACGGGAAGGCAGAAAGAGAAGCTCTTTTTTCTTTTTGTTAGCATCTCATTCATGAAAGAGAAAATCCTCTGAATCCCTCACAGGGTTGCTGTCTATGGGCATTCACCAGCGTCACAAGGAACTCTAACACTGGGGATTTAGCCTGGGCTTTGAAAAAAAACAACGTTCTGCTGGGAAACATTAAGCGCTACATCCACAACCGCAGCAATTGGTGAAGTTAAAACCCCCCCCTCCCCCCTTGTGCTGAAATCTCTCTGTCAATCAACCTGGGTGTTAAGAGACAGACCTCAGAAGACCAAACAAGGCAAATCCTTCTCCAGATTTCACCTCAGGAAACGGGCTCAGCCGAGGATTTGATATTCTGCAAGGCAGTAGTTATCCGTATTACAGCTCCCTTTGAAGGACTGTCACTGTTACACCTGGAGTGTGTGGGCTCGCTCCCAGCTTTGGGGGGGGGGCAGCTGCCCGTAAAAGGAAGTGTGCATTTGTTGTGGTCTTTAATGTATTCTACTGTTTTTCAGGTTTCATTTTAATAACAAGTGGGTAATGGATGGAAACATATGAGCGGAGCAGCGGGGTCTTTGGCTCACTACTCACTGGGGTTTGTCTTCAGAGTATCAAGTTCAAACTGTTTCTTTACTTTGGAGGAGTAAAACATTTTGACACTTGATAATGTTAAAATTGACAGTGTTTAAGAAGTTATTAGATTGGATTCTTATCCTTTCTCGAATATAGAAACCTAAATCTGTCTGTTAAGTCTCTTTCTATCATGGAATGAGGCAACACAATTGTGAGGAGCCCATTGGCCGTATTAAGAACTACGTATCTGGCAACATTTCCAAGAAAAAACAAAGCAACCATTCCAGGAAACTGAGATCCCCAAATCATCTCTGCAACTTTGAGAATGTTACATTAAAATAGTTTTCTTATTCCAACACATTGTCCTGCCTTATTTATTTCTTCAAGTATTTCTGGTTGTGTCAGTCCACCACTTTGGCCCTATTTGAAATATCTCAACACCAATTAGAGTGATTCCCTACCTACCACTAGCCAGCAGCGGGCTAACATTTAGTTTTTAAGTCAAATGTCTCAACAACTTTTGTATAGATTCCCATCAAATCTGTTATACACATCAGCAGGGCCTAGACGACAATGATAACAACTTCGGGGAACGTTCCCTTTTCCTTCACCGCAATAATGATGTAAAAGTTTCACTTATCCGGTGAATTATCTCAGCATCTACTAGTTGGATCAGCACAATCTTCTGTACATACTCATGGTCAATAAAGAATGAATATATTTGACTTTCTTTACAATGTAGGCGATATAGCAAGCTATGTCTGGGAAGAATAATAGATAGGAATTATTAAGGTCTGCAACAAGTTGGTTTTTCTTTGCTGATAAGAACACAAAAAACTAACTTTTTGGTAATTTTGAAATGGTGGATCTCATCGCAGATGGACTTCAGGTAGCGCTGCTTGGGTAGACGAGACAGCAGAGTCTTCACGCTGCTGTTGAACTGCTCTTCGCTATCAAACTGGAAAGAAAGAAAGGAGAGAGCACGTGTGAATGCAAGAAATTAGCAAGCAGTGAAGGCAAGAAATGTGACAAGAAATGCAGAGGCCGAAATCAGTGCATCAAACAAAGCCTGGTAGAGGTTAGTTTACTATATCAACACTGTTCAGAGTATCCAACACAACAGCTCACAAGGTCTCAGTTCCCTTTATGTTTGTTAACAGAATAGTAAACGGCATTTTAGAGGAATAAATGGGCTTTTTCTTCTGCAGCCTTGGAGTATATTTGTTCAAGTCAAGTGTAGCTACAGTGGGTTTATAGATTTCCTCTGCTTTGTGTGTGACTTGGGGTAATTTGCCGTATTTAAAGCAGGCCTTTCCTGCACGCCTGGCTATACCCACTGTGTATTGTCACCCGTTTTATATACTAAAAGTGTTTTCTTTGACACATGTGCTTGCGAAGGGGGCCGACTGTATAGGTGGCCCATTCATTTATGGAGTGGAGGCTTTTGCTTATATAGAGGGGTGGTGTAAAGTGCGTTCTTCAGACGTCTTCATGTTACTTAGCACAATATAATTTAAGACTTTTAAAAACCTCTGCTCTTAGGAACCAGGGTTTCTTTATGAGTGCCGCTTTGGTCAGGAGTTTGGAATGTGAATTTTAACACCTCTTAAGTATGCGTTTCCTTAACTGTATGTGTCTGTCCCATATGTGAGCCTTGTTAAAGAAATGAACGTCTTTGGCAGAGTTCCCTGGCTGTGGAAAAAGTCCGGGGTGTTCCCTCAGTCCACTCCTCATCGGGCCTGTTAGGAAGGAGACGGGATCCCCACTTCCTGTCTGCGATCTTGACCTCTATTGGCTGTTCTTTCCACCCTCCCTCCCTCCCTCCCTTCCACCCTTAAGGATGTAGCCTTTTATTAACTCTGCAAAAGGGTCTTGATAAAGCCAAGTATGGAACCTACCTCCAGAGACAGGAAGTTCACCAGCGTTTCCTTGTTCAGGTCCACCTGTGGGACGAAAACAAGCAAAACACAATGGAGCCTTATCTCGTGTTGCAACAGTTCCAGAAATGTTTTTATAATAGAGCTAAAAATATCAGCCAATAGCCTGTGCTATTCTTTCAACACAAGATAATCCACACCACTTGGACATCCAGTAAATGTACCCATAATTCCACTTACACAATGCTCTGGCCAGGCCTATAAAGTACTCGATGTCCCGCTTACAGGAAGAGTCTAATAGCCTCCTGGGATAATCATTGGAAAATGAGTACTTCTGTTTGATAGACAAGCAGGCTACTGACCACAGTGAAGATGTATAGGCCTGTGTAACTCTCTGCTTATGGGAATCAAGGTGATTATGTTTCAATAACTTGTATTTACTGCTGATGAAATCCAGACCCCAATATGGAAGGCAAATGAATTCTGTGTAGCTACATTGGTAAAAAGAAAAACAAGCACGGGATGATTTACTTTGAGAATATAAGGCCATACATCTTCAATGCAACCACAAATAAACACAATATGGCAGCCATTTACATCCCCTGAAATGACACGGTGACTGCCTTCTGTTTAGTGTTCATTGTTCTGTAGCGACTGGAACGGATTCACAGCCATGTCAACCTCCAGCACGAGGCAAATCACTATAAAAGGGCTGCTCCCAGGGATGTTTGCGATTTTAGCTATCAAAAAGCCCTTTTCGCCGCTCTGTGATTTCACACATGGATTCTAGAGATAAGGGTGGGAGAGCAGAAAAAGGGGGAGCCGGGGTAAACAAACAAATGACTTACTGCCAGAACCTCGATGTCATTGGTTTTGTTCTGTAAATTGCTCGCGAGATTTTGTAATCTGGTTTGGATCTGAAAGAGAGTTAGAAAGGAACAAAATAAGAGAAAGAACACATTGAAAAGGATGAAAGTAAATAGTGGTGGTTCCCATGATCAAAAGAAACCAGGAGGAAAAAGAATACTACAAAGGGCATACTTTTTTTAAATAAGAAAATTGGGTTGGTTTTCAGTTACAGTTATCGTATTCTTATTGACAAACGATGTGACGTCTGTGTTTATTTCTCTTGCAATGCTTGCTGTTATTATTCCCCATTTGTGAAGCTGTAGAGAAATTACTGGATGAGTGGGTGCGGACATAAACTCGAGTGGTTTAAATGTCAAACATTTGTGAACATTTTTATTGGCAACTACATCAGAAAATCTGGCTTACCAAATCATCGATTTCAGAATGGAAAATAAGGGATCAGAAAAGATGGAAAGAGAAGCGTATGCGTCTGTGCACATGTGTCTGTGCACATGTCTGTGTCTGTGTCTGTGTCTGTGTCTGTGTCTGTGTCTGTGTCTGTGTGTCTGTCTGTGTCTGTGTGTGTGTGCGCGTGCGTGCGTCACAAACCTGAGTCTCATAGCGTCGTCTAATATTAGAAGAGACTTTGTCCGGGCTGATGACGTTCACATTCATGTTCATGGGGCCGCTGCTCCCATGCTGTTCTGAGGAGCCTGGAGACAGAAAAAGGACCATTTCCAAATTTCATCCAATCAGAAGGCTTTGGTTAATCACACCTTAATCTCAAATGCACACATTCCAATGACATGACGATGAAAACTGCCTCGCTAAAGTCTTTCAATTTAATTAAATCCGTTTGTATGCTACCTGTCTGCATGCCAGAAGTTTGGTGTGAAATGTAACACTTCTTCTCTTTTTGCACTTATCGTACGTCACTGGGTAATCAGTTAAATTCCAGAAGTGTAAATTCAACAGTAGGATCAGTAGTGCTACTTTACAGTCATACTTTTCCAAGTAGAACAGTATAAAAACAGAGGTGTGAATGCTGCAGTAAGACTATAAGGCTACACATTTTAATTTGTATATATAGAGGCGTTCTGTAAAGACTAAGGGGTAATCAGACCTGTGGTGTTGAGCAGCGATCCTTTAGGGTTCTGAGACATGCTTTCAGACATTTCTCTGCAAGGGGCACAAGGACAACATTATATAAGAACAAACCGCCTTACATCATGCAGACGTCTGAGCAGCGCATTAAACCAAAATGTCTTTACCTGATGTTTCTGTCCTCAAAGAATTTGGTCCGACATTTCTGAATGATGTGGTCCACCAAGTCCGACTCAGGGATCCGTTTCTCAGACTGCCTGTCTTTCTCAAAGGACTTGACCTGGAGACAGACAAATACTTTAGCATGTGCTGCTGTTCAGAACCACTCTATAATTCTCTCTTAAACAAACAGTTTTGACAGCATTATAATTCGGCTGTTTTAATGTAATGTATTCCCGCACAATGCTTTGCTGCACTGTTGGTCTGGTTTACCTTCACATAGTTTCCCTCCTTGTCAGAGACCAGGGCCATGCAGCTGATGCCGGCCAGCCTGCAGTGCTCCATCAACGTCTCCTGAGACTAAACACAAGAGGACCAATGCTCAATTACTCACACACAGACATTATAGGTGGTGATTTAAGGTGTCATATTATGCTCATTTCCAGGTTCATACTTGTACTTTGAATTTGCATTTGAACATGTTAGATGTTCAGAACACGCATTCGTTTTTCCTAAACTGTCTGACTGAATGTACCTGTAATTACCCTCAGGCTTAAATGCTCAGTTTTTAGCGCCTGTCTCTTTAAGAGTACCTCCTGAAAAAGCTGCTCTGATTGGTAAGGGGTTTCTGGGTGTTCCGCATCTGCACCTACGATCTGCACCCCTCATTGAAGGCAGGGATTGACTGTAATGACGTGTAGCCGCACTTATAATTGTACCTATAAATTGTACAACCTAATAAGACGTGAAGGACCTGTTCAAAGGCAGTCTCCAAATACAGGCTGTGAGTTTTTTGTGCCTTTTAATACTACTGTACTTGCTTTGTAATAACAATAAAACAAAATCTCAATCCTGGAATATGCTGCCTTCAATGCCTGCAATCCCTAGAATTAGGAGCACATTAAAAAAAGAATGGATAGAGAATATTAATTTCACAACATACTGAATATGTGTACCATTCACTTTAACATTTCCTGTTTGGTGGTAATGTTGGTGCTTGAGGATCTAACCTGGAGGGACACAGTGTGGGCTGAGTTAAGAGGGAGCTGTTAACTTAACCATTTGGTCTTAATTGTTATTAACCATACCAGTTTGACAGAGAGTTTTCTTCCATTAATTACTAAAAGAATCATGAGTCAAGTTTGTCATTTAAAACCATTTTGAAATCAGGGCTCATTTTGGGGGGAACCCTGGTTCAGAACATTCTTCTACAGCAGCAAACACTCAGTGTAGGTAGAGTTTTGGTTGAAAGAGTGTGCACTGTGCCGGGAGTCACGACCAATATCAATGTGTGTTCAGGTAATGACACTCTGTACGTATGTATGCGTTAGCCCAATTAACTACGCCAACTCGCAGCCCGAGAGTTTCATTTGGCTGCTCCACTAGACGAGCCAGTGGTAGTGCAGAACAACGCCTTCTGTGTTAACAAGCGTGTGTGTGTGTGTGTGTGTGTGTGCGCGTGTGTCATGTTTGCCTCGTCATCCTGTATGCACTAACACTTCCTCTTTTCTTATAACTTTCACGTTGACAGAACAAATTAAGTCAAAGTTAAGCCATTGCTCAGGGGGCCGGTGGGCAGCTCCGCGGCCATATGCCTAATCTGACCGCATGTGGAAAGGAGTTTGCCATATTTGGCAATTAAAAGCTAAAAGGAGTGGAACTGTCTCCTGAGGATGAATTAAAGCTGCAGATTCAGGTCCTTTTAAGAGGCCAGCATGGGAAAGGTGTTAACAAAAGTCTAGTGAGAGGGGAGGGATGGATGAAGGGGTCCGAACAAGGTGTTCTCACCATCTCACCACTCAGTCAGTGCGCAGCCTGCATACGTAATCTACAAATACAAACAGTGTTGACAATTTGGACATAATGCCGCACTTTTTCAGCCAAACTGCCCGTAAGGACTTGTTAGGGGAAATGAAGGTGGCCAATAACTTTTGTCCTGTGCCAGTACATAAAGACAATGAAGACTGTTAAAAAGCAAAGCACTTATCCACTGCAGAAGTGGAAACAAAAGTTATAAAGAGCAAAAAAAAAAGGTCTACTGACAATGTGGGCACTCCAATTTGCCAAGGAGGGCGTTTACACAAACACAAGGCTTGGATCAGTTTGTCACATAAACATGAAGAATGTGACAGAGGCATGGCATCAGGATTTCTGGACCGGGAAATAAATAACTTCACTTTGAGGGGACTTATCTCATCTCGGCTGTTTCCCCTAACATGAGCTTATCATAAAAGTTTATTGGAAGCTTGTCTAACAGATGCCTGAGTCGATTATTGCAGAAATGACTCCACTTTGCATTGTCCCAATATGGCCTCTTTCAAGTGAAACCACAAAGTGCAGCTCATTCTCTAAGATGTTTACTATTTCTGATGCTGTCACGATAAAGTCTGCTGCTGACAGATGAGGGGCATTTCCCCCTCAAGAACAGAAGTCGCCCCCTGTAGGAGGGTGGAAGTTACTACAGGACAAAAAAGAAATACATTTTACACCAATGTTCATTTCTATTCAGGGGTCTACAAAAGACGGAAAGTGGTCGAGTTTTGACAGAAAAAAGGGGCTCAGTTATATAATAACTGCGAACGGACATAAATCCTTCTGATTAAACGACTACAGTGCTTCTCTAGCCATGTTCTCTCTGCAGACGGTTTCCTTTTGCAGGTCCGGAAGCATATCAATTCAACACTGTTCTGAGAGATCAATGACACAATGCATTTGGGTGAAGAACACAGAATGTAAACATCACTTTTTTTTACTAGAAAACTGTTTATTTATTCTCTCACCTGTGAGACGTCGTAGGCGATGTCTGCAGAGACGCCAGTGCTCCACAGCTTCTGGACAACATTGATGGCTCTGGACATGGAAGAGTGTCCCACTGGGACCACCAGCGCATCACAGGAGCTGACTGAGGGCTGATGGAATGCAAAAACAGAGAATGTAAAGAACAGAAAGATATTGAATAATGCAGTATCTTATTGTCTTCAGATCTACCCACAGTTTTCTTAGGCACATCATTTCACATTTTAAATAAAAATTAGAGAACACGATAATGACAATAGTCACAGCGATCACAGTTAATAACATGTTTCTAAAAGTGGCTGTGTGGCGGCCGACAGCTACATATTTAAGTATGCCTTATTATAGCAGTCAGCTGCGCCTTCATTACAATAATTAGGAATGTCAGATCCCAGTGTGTGTGTGTGTGTGTGTGTCTCACCGGCTCCTCCATGTTGGCTATAGCTGCACAGACTTTGTCCAGGGCCACGCTGGCCCCCACTGCAGAAGGCACCGGCACCGTGGAAGCTGGCCCACGAAACTCCAGGATCTAGCAGCACAGAGAGCAAAAGACAGAACATAGACTGCATCATATGGATTTAATTGAATACAGACCGAAGAGATATGAAGAAAAATGGAAGACACATTTTTCAAGTATTGGCTGCAGATTTTTGTCATGACTTGATAAAAAAAGTCACTAGTGCGGCACGGATAAACGCCAGTAAAACCCACCAGGTGGTCGTAGCGTCCTCCAGCTGCCAATATGTCCGGCACAGTTCGCTTGCGCTTCCTGATGAAAGCCACAAACTGGAAGATGATCCCACAGTGATGCTGCACCTTGTATACCAAGCCTAAGTTAACCACCACCTTATAGAGAAGATACACATGTTTTAAAAGGAAAGAGAACATACACTTTAACCTCCATTCACCTAGAATGTGTGTGTTAACACCCCGCACACACAGACACTCAAATCCAGCACCAGACACTTTTTTTTTACGCTGCTATGGACAGTCTTGCACTAATGTACATTTTTAAAGATATTGAAGTGACTGTTATTTTTGTATATATTGATTGTTGTGCTTTTATATAGGTCTTAATGTGTGCATATGTATAAACGTGTCTTTGTGTATATATAGGTATATATACATATTTGCATACATATTTTTATATATATTAGTTTTTGTATTTGGGATTGTGGAAAGCGGTATTTCGATCTCTCTGTCTGTACACACAAATGTAAAGATTGACAATAAAGTTGACTTTGAATCCAAATCACCGGCAGTTTAACTCCCAGTTTCCTCAGCAGCACCGTGAGCTCCTCCAGGTCCTTGAGGCCCTGCTTGGCCAGCTGGGTGACGGCGGTCTTCTGTTTGGTGAGTGACGTCAGCAGTGGAGCCAGATCCTGCAGATTCCCCTTCTGCTCTATGTACTTGTACAGCGTCTGCAACTGGAGGGATGTCTGAGTTTAGAACAAGTGAGCTGCTGCTGATTATTTTTACAGCAGGTCCTCGTCCATCCCAGTCTGACACTTACGCTGTTGGTCGACAGGGAGAAGTTACAGAACTTTGCCTCCACCTCACGTTTGGTCAGCTTTTCACTCTGGGGAAGACACAGAAAAAAAAGGAAGGCATTAACACTATTATATATGCTCATGCTAGCGTTTAGGCAACAGTCACGCACTGTGAATAACATCTGTGATGCACGTGTGACCTTCACTGACCATGGCTTCACACAGTACGGAGGAGGCCTGGCTCAGTTTGTCCTCAGGGACTCCGCTGTGGAGCAGGATGGCCTTCAACAAGCTGGTGTGGTTCAGGTAGATGTTGTAGTTCCTCTCCTGCGGGTGCCAAACACACACACACACCTTCAGACCTCTCAGCCGCAATTACAGTCAAAACTGAGAGCACTACTGTACAATGAGCGCCTCGAGTGAATAATGATTGTTGTGTCCGGCTGCCCTCTCATTCCGTCTGACTCGCGTATTCTTAAAAGCTTTCACACAAAGAGCAGGGTGGTGGAGAGGATCACAAACAGGATCTATGAGGGGTGAATGATTAGGCCAGACCCTAAGGTGACGGAGTTCACGAAACATGAAGGAGGAGAGCAGACTGACGTGGCGCTGGGGTGTGTGGGCAGGAAATGGATTGGACTGGGAGGCAGAGAAGGAAGTACAGGGAGCTGAGCACAACAGATTTACTATACAAATAATAAACACTGTGTAAATCTGTCAGGCTTAGACGTACTTTGGTATGTTAGGAATGTGAGCGGGAAGTGAAAAGGGAAAAAACAACAACGGGCCAGGTTGCACTTATGGCATCCGTAGGAAAATAAAGAACAATGATGCATCCAGCCAGTCAACAAAGTGTGTGAATCAGGATCAGCTCTCTGCGTAGTGTAACAAACAGACTGTGTATAACCTGAAGCACGGGGAACTCCTGGACTATTTCAGAGATGGTGTAGATGGTCTCAGCATCAGGGAGCAGGCTGCTGGTCACGGGGGTGATGATGTCGAAGGCGCACTCCAGAAGCTCCCTTGGGTGCGCCCGGTCCAGCTTCCTGGGGCGGAAAACACGCTCAATGCTGTACCTTCAGGGAGATTGAGAGAAACATTCATAAGTCTCAACATTGATGTCAGCCTTTAATTAAACAGTTCACTTGGTGGTGATAGGACTTTACATTGCACATTCCTAATTGTTGTTACTAAAGATTTGACATGAATAACAGTCGCATTACAACTATAACGTAAATTAATGCGTTAGGAACAAATGCAACGTTTAATTTTTGTAGCTAAATGTAGAAAATACATCCCAAACAATTCTGGTGGGTCTAGCTTAAAGATAGAGAAACAAAAATGACATTAGAGTTTTATGCAGAGTTGCAAACAGAGTGCCCAGCATAAGTTAGATTGGTAATAAGTCAGTGACATACATCCTTTGAGCTAATAGCTTGGTTGCAGAGAACTTTGTAAGACCATTTTGAAAAGAGCATTTATTTAATAAATGAGGATATTATTAGGATTATAGGCATAAAAGTGTGTTATATAATTCAACTTTACCTCTTCAGGTGCGTTATGTTATTGCGAGCGACGTATCTTGAAAACGCCATCTAAAGTAAAAACAGAGTTAAAGCATGGGGTGCACTCGTCTAATGACAGTGAAGTCAGTGCATACCAGGCTGTAATCAATCACACAGTGGAAACAACCATTTAGTGTTCAGGGTTTCCTGAGGTAGCAGGATATTAAGGCGGCTGCTGATTGCAGCCTCACACTATGTGTGTGTTTGCGTGTGCTGATGCAAATAGTTGGGTAATTAGTGTTTGCGTGCAAGCGCGGACATGCATGTTTGAGCGCGTGTTTTTTTTGTGTGTGTGTGTGTGTGTGTGTGTGTGTGTGTGTGTGTGTGTGTGTGTGTGTGTGTGTGTGTGTGTGTGTGTGTCTTGCGCTCACGCGAAGGTCGTAGGGCAGTGTGACCAGCATTCCACTGTGATCCATGAAGCAGGCCAGCTCGCTGCCATCATACAGCTTCCTGTTCCTGGGGAGGAGAAGCGGTGTCTGGAGGCGCACCGCACCTGAGGAGGAACATCATGTATTACTGCAACATCTGCATAAGATAACACAACGCTCGGCCGAAAAAGAGATGATGCGTGTGAGTAAAAAACAAATAAGGACAACTGGACATCATCAGCAAAAAAAAAAAAACACTAGCACCTGCACATAATCTGCTCTGCCCCACAGTGCACTTATTGTTTTGCTGCCACTCTCTGGAGCAGATGTTGGGGTTCAGAAAAACGTGCTTACAATGGGTCAGGAGTCCAAGTGGTTGGCAGTGGAGAGTCAACAGAGGCTCACACGCACACTCATCAAACAACCATAGTGTACTCACCATGCTTCTTGAAGATCCTGGTGATTGTTTCATAAACATGCTGCTGCAATTTGGCACCGTTGAAGCTGAAGCTGCCCTGGAGGGAGAGCAAACAAACAGCCTCTGTTAGGGATCAGGAGACATGGAGTAAGCACTACCAGGCCTTCTGCTGGCCGCTATACAGGCCAGATGAAAGGAAGCACTGGTGAGTGAGTGCAGCCATTCAGATGTCTGCAGTGACATCTTCAGGTGGTGAGGGGTAACTTCAAGAGTACATAAAGTGGCTTTTAATATGGTGTTCTGTTTTTAATGGTACAAATATCTGGAACAAACTCTCAGAAAACTGCAGGTCACTCTAAGTCTCACTTCTTTTAAATTAAGGATGAAGACTTTTCTGCACACTGCTTTATTTTATTAAATATAATAACTATTCATAACTGACACTGCACTGTACCTTTTATTCTTGTATTTTCTTTATTTACTTGACCTATTCCGTTTTAGTTTGTTTTATTTGTATTTATCTTGCCTTTTTATTGAAAAAATGTCAATGTCATTTTATTATGCGTTTCTGTTGCACAACGTTTTAACGCTCTTAATGTTTTTGGTAAAAAAAAAATGAAATTGCCTCGTGTGGAAATGTACTATAAATAAACTTGCCTTGCCTTCACACTTACATTCACCATATATCCAAAATACATATGTCTTCTATAGAAATATAAATAAAAGCACTTACTATGCATCGACGTTTTTAATTCCCTAAATACCACACATGCATTCTTAAAATAAATACGTGACACCAGTCAAAATATACTAGAACCACACCTTGTGCAGGTCTATGTCGTAGGTGTAATCCATGACCGGGGAGGTGTTCTGGGCGAACAGCTGGCCCACCATGGTGCGGTAGGATTTGCCGTTGATATTAGCCATGGTATGCTGCAGCACCTCGTGCAGCTCCGACTCCTCCATCTGTGGGGGGGGCAGCAGCTCGCTCTTCAGCAGCTCCTGGGCGGTGGGCCGCAGGGCCGGGTCGTGGTTCATCAGCCACTCTATCACTTTCCTCTGAAAGGAGTCACAGCCAGCAGCCCTGATTGTTAGACTCAAGAGAAAAAGGCTTCATATCAAAATGCTACAGCATCCTACCTGTGTTCCTTGCTCATATTCAGTAAAGTCCTCAGGAAAGATCATGAGCTCCTGCATCGTAGAAAGAAAAGAGTTGAGGTCAGTCACAAGCAAGTTATAAATTCCCACGCAGCCAAAATAATTTACATGGGCTGCAGTGGAATATTCTTTTTTTGCTTAGGAAGTATCAAAGTGGCGGTCATAACAGCTGTATGAATTATCTCATTGCTTAGGAAATGTGCTTCAATGCTTCCATTCTTTTCTCCTTTAGCATAGAGTAGACTGGCATGTCTTTCACCAAGGAAAAGGACAACCAAGAGAAAGTTCTTTGCCACAATTCCATGCGGCAGCCCCACATACATAGCATCTGCCTTACATTATTCAGTTGCCTAGTGTAAGTCAAGTTAGATACTCTTGTGTATGTTTTTATAAAGTCCTTATGAAGTAAGGAAAGACAGACAATGTCATTTTTTTCACTTTACGACTCCAGCAAAAATCGCTACCAGTCATGAACATGAACGTACCGCACGCAGCTGGCTCAGGACAGAGATGCGCTCGGACCCTGTTGTCATTGGACGGTAGGACATCTCAAACAGGATAATGCCCAGGCTGAAAAGATCAACTTTCTGAGGACAAATAAAAAAAAAAAAAATATCAGACACCTAAAAGTCTAACACCTAAACTATGCAACTAAGATGGAGAGACAGTGGTCACATGGAGACAACTGCAAAAGCTCAAATAACATCTATATTTCAATACAAATCTTACTTGGTTGTAGGTGGCTTTGGTGTTTCCTTGAACCTCCGGACTGACGTAGAGCGCAGTACCAACCATGCCTGTCATGTTACCTGTAGAATAGTGATGCAATGTGTCAGGGAAGAACATGTATATCAATCAAAATAGCATTAAATCATGTGACGTTTTTCAAACTCTCTGCACCTGTTGGGTCTGGTTTGGGCATCACTGCTGAGCCGCTCTCCTCCACTTCAAATTTGCCTGCAGCCTGAAACAGTAAAGCAGTATGCATGTCATATTGATGCGTAATCTAGTGTTATGAGCTATTAACCTAGGCGATTAAACAGTTACACTGTTTTACATAAGAGCAGCCTGTCTGTAGAGTAGTGTTAATTTCGTCAGCTATTTTTTTATTTAGTTTTAGTCTTAGTCCTGTGTTAAATTTCCTTTTTAGTTTTAGTCACCTTCATCCTGTTTTTATTTAGTCAAGTTTTAGTCGACTAAAAGTCTGAGCATTTTTAGTCGACTAAAACAGTAACTATTTTAGTCAAGATTTAGTCGACTAAAAGTCTGAGCATTTTAGTCTTATTTTAGTCAAAGAAAACTAATTATTTTAGTCTACTTTTTGTCAATGAAAACTGTTGAGTCTTTTTTAGTCATCAGATTACATAGAACATTTCAGTCAAACTAGTCTAGCCAAAACCAATAATTTGTCATTTTAGTCAAACTTATTTCACAATAAGATTATATATTGTCCTTATTTGATGAAAAACACAGGTTGAATGATTAAGAATGCAGCTTTGCAGAGAGACTCTCTGAGAGAGTATCTGGTCAGGTTTGTGGTGTTTTAACAGCTGTGTTATGGCCACATTGCTTCCCTTCTGATAAAACAATGCATTCGCTTTTTTTCTCCGCCTCATTGTAGCGAAAATGGGCTCAAATATCACATCGTTTCTTTCTCCCAAGCAGTGGTGACTTTAGACTTTTTCGTTGTCAGTCATTTTGACGGACAGGATCGTAACATTTCCGTCATAATCCATTATTACCCGTCGAGTGCACAACTTATCACTCACTCGCGCTGACGGGGGGGTATTCGGTTAACGCGAGTGCGACCACTGCTCCCAAGCCCTGTTGTTGCCATTTTATTTTCTGTTAAATAAGGTTAGTTAGACCATGAGTTAGACCCGAGTCTTCCTGACAGTTCATATTGTGCCGCTGCCCGGTGTAATTCAAATGTACCGCCGCGCGCAGCACAGACACACAGCTGCTGCCCAGCCGCAGCACCGGAAATGAAACTGCTGGGAGAAAAACTAACTTTCAGAGATGTAACGTTATCTTTGATAATATTTCGTCTCCTCATTTCTCGTCAACGAAAGTAAAGAGAGATTTTGGCATAGTTTTTATTTAGTAAACTACATTTTCGTCTCGTCACTTTTCGTCAACGATATTGCATGATGATTTCGTTACAGTTATTGTTTACTGCCGTCGGTGCCGTCTCGTCATCGTCTCGTCATCGTCTTGTTTTCGTCATGGAAAAAAAAAGGTCGTTGACGAACATATTTCGTCATAGTTTTAGTCAACGAAATTAACACTACTGTAGAGTGAAGCTGTTACAGGCTAATACTCACCACATTAGCAGGGTGGTCTGTAGCCAGGCCAAAGTCCCCAATCTTCACGTGGTCCTGTGAGTCGAGGAAGATGTTGACAGGCTTCAAGTCCCTGTGAATCATGCCCTAATGGAAAGGATTCATGAAAAGACCTGCTCAGTCATGCGTAATTAAAAACATGGCTTCCTTATTACTGCTATTACCATACAAAATGCAACAGATAAATGCCTTGGATATAAAAGTGTGATACTAGCTTACGGGACACTTGCAAATGGTCTAATTATTTTTTTAAACCATGCTTAGAACTTAAACACATACACACACACACAGATAAAACACCTGCTCGTGGATGTAAGCAATCCCATCCAGTATTTCCCTGAAGAGTCTCGCTAACCGATTCTGGTCCTGGTGCAGGCCTTGATCTATTGTGTCCCTTAAAGTGCTTTTTTCACAGTATTCCATCTGGTGGAAAACAGAAAACCGGCATTAGATAGGAGGCAGTGACCTCTAGTGGTAGAGAATGGAGTATGATGGTGAAGCTTACTTGTATGTATAAGTGATGAGCTATGAGGAGGGGTTGGTCTGAGTCTGTGGTGTCCCCTGCATCTGCTACAGGCCTTCTGATTGGCTCAACCTGCAAGAGGAGTCTGTTAGTTGCACTATGGACAAATACTAATGAATAATAGATAAAGTGTAAATATTCAAACCTGTGACATATCGTCTGTGCTTTCATCTCCATTGTCAAAGATTATGTCGCTACTTGAATCACTGTCTGAAGGTCTAAAAGAAAAATGTGTATAGTGTTGAGAGTTTGTGCAGGAGAAAGTATAGCTTCACGTTATCCCTAAAAAAAACACTTACAAAAAAGAGGCACCAAAAACATCTTCTTCTTCATCCTCATCATCCTCTTCATCACTTGACTGGTGCCTGCTACATTTGGCGCTGGAGGACCTCTCGATGGAGGTGGACCACTCCACGGAGCTGGACAGGGCCGGGGGGGGCGCAGCGTCCTCCACGTTGTCGGCGAGGCCCAGCTCGTTGATGGGCTTCGGGGACTCTTTGCGCTGGGGGGGCTTCTCGTTGGAGCTCCAAGGCTCGGAGCTGTCGGTGTTGCTCAGCATGCCTCCCGAGGGGGTCTCGTGCCGCTCGATCCACGCGTTGTAGTAGCGCACGATATTCTCATGGTTAAGGCGTGAAAGAAGCGTCACCTCGCCTTTGATTCGTCTGAACTGTTTACTGGCCGGGTTGACCAGGATGCGCTTCACAGCGTAGTAGCAACCGTCGAGGTTATTCTGAACCTGGAGTTGCAGGAGAGGGAAAGTGGAAGGGGAAAAAGTGAGATCAACAGACAGTTTACTCGCCAGTGTAACATCATCCAAAGAAGCTTTAGGGCCTACCTTAATTACAGCACCAAATGCCCCCTTTCCAAGAAGCTGGAGTTCCTCAAACTCATTGAAGTAGCGGGAAAACTGCCTCTGCACCCCGGTGCTGAACGGAGCGTGGAGGATGTGGCTCTGCGGGATGACTGATGATGGGAAGTCCACAACAGGATCTGAGATGACGGAAGAAGAAAAAACATGACAACGATTAGATTAGTCGTGATGGAGAGAGAGCAGACAACAGTATGACATCATAACTATAGGGGTGGGATCAGCTGCATATCATTAACACACTATACAATGATTGTGCAGAAAATAGACACACCTGTAGAATGCAATGTAAAACAATCCATTAACAGTTATATTATTATTAAGTGTACTCTGCTTGTAATGTAAATATATGCTGCGAGGAAATGAAATATCTTTATATTGATAGGAAAATAAGGAATTTAAAGATGCTTTTTGTGACGCGAATGATCTGACAAAGGGGTTCAAGTTTGTCTCTCATTTGTTTGTCTCTACATTTTATGTTGCTCTGGTAGAATATTTTGCTTTAATTGAGCTAAATTTACCAAAATGTTTCTTATATTTTATCCAACTCATATTTGTATGGGCGTGTATATCACCTTCTGGGCTGTCAACCCGGTGCTGTGGCAGGTTTTTGGGCGAAGGAGGCTTGAGGAAGGAGTGTTCTAAAAGCTGCTGAGTTGTCCAGCGATCAGCATCATTCAGGCACACACACCTGTGACAAAAACACATACAGTATTATATGTATAATATAACTAAAATGTCTATTTTACGAATCCACATTGTGCTTTGCTGTCAACATAAAGCAGTAGAGCCATGTTAAAAAGAAGGAAAAGGTCTAAACATTTAAAATGAAACCTAATGTTATGTATGTAAAACAACTTACATTTGAAAACATTATTTAAACAGCCAGCAAAGAGGAAGACAGACATCTATAAACATCATGGCCCAAAGGATGATTTAGCATATTAACAACAAATCCAGATGCTTCACAATACTGCCATACATTTTCCAAGGCCCACTCCTCAGTTCTGAATGTGTTCCACCTTTCCAGGCAGTCACTGTTTTCCCTTTGTGTGTGTACGGCATGAAAATCTACCCGAAGAGACACAAAACTTTGCTGGCAACTATTTCAGTAATCAGTTAACTTGCTGCATTCCTGGTCAAATATCTGACCTGAACCAAATTAAATATTTTGGGGTTTTGGACTAATTGTCAACAAAACAATCTAAAATATCATAATGGCCATTTTCTCACAAATTGCTGTTGTTTCATAGATCAAACAAACTATTGCATAAAATAATCATTAGTTGAAGGTCTATTTCATTGAATGTAAGGTTTGCTTCTGTCAGTTGTCAGGAAAACAAACAAATCGTTCATTTAAAACAAATCAATAATCTTTGGAAAATGGTCAGGACTATTCAAAAGTATTTAGTGCACAGAGTACATGACTTATAGTAAATTGCCTTAAACACTATTATACTCCTTTAAGAAGCTGGTAATGTATCCATCAATACATACTTATGGAGGAAATCCTGGAAGTCAGCAGGCAGGCTGGCTGGCACTGTCACTGGATACTCCTGCACCTCCTTCCCCTGACTCAGAGCCAGCAGCATCAGCCCCAAGTTCCACACGTCCCCTTTTTTGCCCGTTTTCGTTGGCATCGACGTATCCTCCGAGAATCGCACGTGGGCTTGCTCGAAAATGTCTTCTTTGCAGATATCGGCGAATCTCTTGGATAAGCTGTAATCGGTCAGTCGTACGTTTCCCTCGGAGTCCACCAGCACACTGGAGGCCCCCAGCTGTTTGTGGACCACGGAGTTGGAGTGAAGGTAGTCCAGGGCAGCCAGCAGCTGGGCCGTGTAGTGGCACAGTTTGTCCAGAGGGACCGGGGTTTGTGTGACGAGGCTTTGGGTCAAGTTGACGCCAGCCACATGCTCCACCAGCAGGTTAACCACGAGGCAGTCCTCCTTCTCAGTGGAGCTCAGCGCCGTGGAGCTCAGCGCCATGTAGCGCACCAAGTTTGGATGATCCAGCCGCAGGAGGGAGTTGAACTCGTTTTCGGCCCCGTGGATCTACACAGTAATTCAGAAGCATGGTTTAGTACTTAATCAGAATACCTTTATTAGTCCCACAGAGGGGAAATTTACATTGTTACAGCAGAAAAGAGCCAAAGACAGCTTAATGTTACCTAAGAAGCTTGCATAAAAAAGATTAAAAAATTATAATAAAAAAAGTTCTGAGGATCTAGCAGCCAGGTATATATTGCACAGTTATTACCGGCATATATATATATATTGCACAAAGAAAGATTACTTAAGGACTACTTTCCAGGTTTTCCTGATCTTAAAAACAGTTGAATACATTATTGAACCACTAAATAATAATACATTTATTTATTATAATAATAATAATAATAATAATAATAATAATAATAATAATAATAATACGTTTATTTATTATAGCACCTTTCACAGAAATAGAATTTCACAAAGTGCTTCACAATTAAGAACAAAAGTTAAAAATAAGACCACGGAGACATGAATACAATAACCACATGAGGCAGACATTTTTAAGGTCAACGTAAAAACATAACACAGATCACGTGGAGTCCAAAACTCCAAAACTAAACTCTTAATGATAACATCTGCTTTTATTTTACTTGCCTGCTTTTTGCAGTTATCAATCCTTCCTTTCTCCTGGCTGGTGAGAATCGTGCCCATCTTCTTGTTCCATTGAAGCGACCACTCGTAGATCACAGTAAAGTCTCCAGAGTTTTCCTCAAATCCATAATAAACGTTACGCCGGAGCCTCTCGCTCACACCTGTCACAATCAGAAACACACAATAACACACACACACAATAACACTCATGCCAACGGTTAACAGGTGGATTAAGCAACTTTGGACTGAAGTAGCTGCATCCTCTCAGACAAATCTCACCTAAGCTTTTCCCTCTGTGGACTACAAATCTCACCTAAGCTTTTCCCTCTGTGGACTACAAGATCTCCAAACGCGCTGCTGGAGAAGTGAAGAAGCTCTTGGGAGCGAGGGATGTCGTCATTAACCGTGTCACGTCTGGGAAAACGGATACACATGTCAGCCTTATTTCAATGTTTCTTTAAAACGAGAAGCATCAGGATTGCTGTGTACCTGTGGCGTGTACTGGAGGTAGTCCGGCGGCGGTTATTGGCGGCTCTCTTGCCTTCTATCAGTTCAGGAGGAAATCCGCTGGGGCTGGGTGGGCTCTTCCCTAACAGGGGGGAGTGAGAAGGGACTGGCTGATCCAGACTCTCAAGACGCTCCTGTGAATATTAACACCATTAACAAATGGTCAATCACAACACCAGCTTTGCTTAATTAATTTTTCTGCATAAGTTTTTCTATAAACACCTGTTTGGCAATCTCCTTTCTTCTCTTTTCTTCTCGTTTCTCCTCCTCTCTTTTTTGGATAACAGCCATGATCTCTTTTTCCTACAAGAACAAGAAAAATCTCAGTCAACATCCTGTTCGACTGAAACTTCCGTCAGTTGTCTTGGTTTTTTCATACAGGGTGCATAGTTTGTAGGGCTGCAACGATTAGTAGAATGACGGAACCACAACTATCTTGATAATTCATAAACCGTTAAAGTACATTTTCATGCAAAAATCCATCTTCGAACCTATGCCAAACTTTAGGTCTTTAAGCTAAGGCGATCCGAATAGGGTGTCAAGCAGAAGTATTTTGTACTGCATTTTCATATGTAGTCAATTAGATACACTCTTACATCATGAATTTCTGCTTCTTATTCATGGAATTAGCTCTACTTTAGTTTCACTGTATTGCTCCCACAAGATAAAGTTTGTGATCTTTTGTGAGTGGGAAAACCAAATCACTTTAATTTTAAGTGCAAAACAATGTTATATTATAACACAAGGTACCGCATGAAGGGTTTTATCTATACTCCTAACCATTTCCTCCTCCTGTTTGCGCCGTTGGTCCATCTTCTGCTGCTCCTCCTGATCTCGTATCTCCTGCTGTCTCTGCAGGTTCTTCAGCATCTCCTCATGGAAGGAGCTTGACGGAGGCTTGTTGTGCTCGCTCAGAAAGCCCTGGATGTAGTCTGCCAGTTCGTAAATCATCACCTGGTGGACAGGTAGGTAGGGGTAAAGGTGGTTGTTGTACTTGTATTCATGGGTCAGTGTGTGTGTGTGTCTGTGTCCATCCTTACCTCCCCACATCGTGACACCGCCAGCTTTGTGAGTTCACTCTGCAGATTCAGGAGGTTTTCGTTCGACAGACCTTTGGCATTATGCAGCTCCAGTTCTGGAGGCCTGTTGGTGCCACCAGACATCAGTTAGTAAGAGCGAAACACTGAGAGGACATGAACAAGTCCACACCGGAGCTTTGTTCTGATGAGTCAGTTGTCCTGGAAAGTTAAAAGGTCACAGTTTGGCCTGTAGAGAAATATGCAGCATCCTTCTCATTAATTACCAATTGTGTGGGAACACACAGATAAAATCAAAAATCAATCAAATCTGTTGTGTTTATTTTTGCACTAAAGTTTTTTTTAAATATGTAATTAACAGAGGAATATAACAACATATCCATTAACTATTACTAACCATTATGAGGTTATTTCTTAAAGACTATGTTTTAGAAGAACATAATGCTTTATGTCTCAGCATGTGGACACACAATAAATAAGTTTCGCATCGCAAATGATACATGACCTGAGGACAGAATCAACAGCATTGTGAGACTTGTCTCAGTTTGTGTGTTGATACCGTGGTTGATACCTTGCAATGCAGTGGCAAAAATGACCTAAGTGGAGACATGGCAAAGGTCAGGGGTCAGTACTGTTAGCGATGCCATGATCTTAGGGCAGGAATACCGTGAACATAGTTTAACGTGACAGAGGAATAAATACACACGTACACCATCAGCTGTGCTTCAAACGGAAGTGACACGTTTTATTGCGCATGTCCCTTTTATCACGGGAATACAGGAAGTGATTAGTATAAGAGTACTAAATAAACAGAATTCATATATTACATTTCATAATTCAACACCCCCACTTACTCTTATACTGCACAATTTCTCAACATGAATTCAAATGTAAACACCTTATACACCTTCACAATAACACAGTGTTTGAAACTTCTGGGGTTATTTACATTCCAAACAAATACTTTACAAATTTCTCACTTTTAACCTTTGTTGCAGGCTTAGTGAAAATATCAGCAATCATATCAGCTGTAGGGCAATAGTCAATGGTTATCATGTTATCACTCAGTACAGTTCGAACAAAATGATACTTGACATCCACATGTTTACATCGTTGACGACATACTGGGTTCTTGGATAGAGCAATTGCACCCTGGTTATCTTCAAAGATTTTCACAGGAGTATATTGACCCTCACTATCCATGCTCTCTATTAGCTGCACAAGATACAAACTCTCTTGTGCTGTGGCAGCCAGTGCCATGTACTCTGCCTCACATGTCGACAAAGCTACGGTTTGCTGTTTCTTTGATCTCCAAGAAATAACAGGCCCATTGCTAGTTAGACTAAAACAGTACCCTGTTATACTCCGTCTGTCATTTTGGTCTGTTGCCCAATCCGCATCACAGTATGCAACAAGTTTCAGTTTTTCATCTTGTTGTTTAAAACATAGCTCCTGATTAATTGTGCCCTTTAAGTACCTCAATACATGTTTAGCAGTTAACCAGTGTTGTTCTTTTGGCTCTGAAAAATGCTGTGACAGTTTACTGACTATCCAACTTAGATCAGGCCGTGTAGATGTCATTAAATATATTAAGCTGCCTACCACTTCACGATATTGTGTTGCATCAACAGCTTCACCATCATCATCAAAGTTGTGTTTCTGTTCACATGGGGTGGACCTTGGCTTACAGTCATTCATACCAAACTTTTCCAGTATTTTTGTAATGAATTTCTTTTGACCCATCTTTATTTCTCCTTTTTCCTGAGTAAAGTCAATGCCTAGGAAATGTTTAAGTTTCCCAAGATCCTTCATTTTGAATTTTGTGCTCAACATTTCTTTCACAGTATTAATTGTGTGAATATCATTAGCTGCGATAACTAAGTCATCCACCCAAATAATCAGAATGATCCTCTCATTTTCTATTCCTTTACTGTAGACACAGTGATCAGCTGGGTTTTGTGCAAAACCGTTCTCACAGAGATGATCATGCAACATTTTATTCCAGTTTCTTCCAGATTGTTTTAACCCATACAGTGATTTATTCAGCTTGCAGACTAGCTTTTCATCTGTGTCTGACTTGACCTCAAAACCTTCAGGTTGCTGTACATAGAGCTCACAATCAATTGGAGCGTGTAAATATGCAGTTTTAACATCCATCTGATGTAGGTGTAAGTCATGTTGAGCTGCCAATTGCATCAAGCTTCGTACTGATGTCATGTTTGCAGTCGGGGAAAATGTCTCCTTATAGTCTATTCCTGCCACTTGACTATATCCCTTTGCAACATATCTGGCTTTATATATCTCAGTCTTTTCTGTGTTTTCTTTGATTGTATAGACCCATCTACCCCCCACTGCATTTTTGCCCTCTGGTAGTGTGGTCAATGTGAATGTGTCATTTTCCTTAAGAGAATTCATTTCCTCCTGCATAGCATCAGTCCAGAGTTTTGACTCTGCTGAATTCATGGCCTCTTTAAAGGTGTTTGGTACATTACACATTACTCTGTAGCAGTAGTCAATATTTACATACTTCTGGTCGTCACACTGTACTTTACATTCATAGTCCTCTAAATACTGAGGTCGTCTCCTTTCTCTTTGGGGATAGCTTCTATTTTGACCTTCTGCTCCCTTTCCTGTCTGAGTGTTTGTGTCATCTGTCTCAGTTCGAGCCTCCTGTGTCTCTTTTGGACACGAGTCAGTCCCCTGGGTTTCTGGCTTGGTGGATACAAACCTTTTCTCATAAAAATCGTCATCACTTGCCTCAAAATCAGTCTGTGTATGTCGCTCGACTATACTTTTTGTGACAAACTTCACTTGCCTGTGTTTTCGAACACTACCAGTGTCTGGGTTGTAGACTAGGTATGCTGGGCTGTTTTTATCATACCCTACAAAAATACCCTTCTCACACCTCGAGTCTAACTTTTTCTTTTCCTGCTTGTATGCATAGCATACAGATCCAAATATATGCATTTTCGAGAGGTTCGGCTTACGTCCTGTCAGCATATAATAAGGTGTCTGTCCTACACGTCTGTTGTAACATCTGTTACGTATTACAGCTGCAGTCATGACGGCATATGTCCATAGCTTCTTTGGTAAATTGCTCTCAAGAAGCATGCATCTTGCCATTTCAAAAAGTGTTCTCCAGTTTCTCTCAGCTGTCCCATTTTGATGGGGTGAGTAAGGTGCTGAAGTTTCATGTCGTATTGCATGTTGTCTAAGGAGCGATTGAAAGTTTGTCCCGGTGAATTCTGTACCGTTATCAGACCTTATACATTTGATTTTACCATAAGGTGCGACATCAGCAATGAATTTCTCTGTGGCTTTGAAAGTATCACTTTTAGCTTTTAGGAAATACACAAATACTGCCCCTGAAAAGTCATCTGTAAAAGCCAATGTGTATCTGAATCCCTCCTTAGCCTCTGGCTCAATGGGACCTGCTAAATCAGTGTGCACAAGATTGAGCGCTGCTTTAGCTCTTGCATCTGGTTGTCTGTTCCTACTCTGAGCAAATTTACCTCGAGTACACACTTCACAGTTAAGGTTAGATTTATCAATCCCACCCTTAATTTTCATCCCCTCAGTGACTTTTTCCAGTTGTGACACATCATCATAGTTACAGTGACCAAGTATTTCATGCCATGTTTGAATGTCATAACATCCATAACATGCATCGTCCTCAGCTTCACAGTCCACAGTGTTTAAAAAATAAAGTCTATCATATTCCTTGATGTCAAATATTTTACCTCTCTGGTGAATCAGCTGGTTACAACCCTGACGAAAGTTCACTGATGCTCCGTTGGCTGTCGCTGCTTTAACAGAGAAAATGTCTTGTGGATAGGACGGTATATAGAGCGCGTCCTTCAGCATCGCTGTCACTCGTCGTCCCTCCGTGTCTTGCAGGCAGACCTCCGCCTCTCCTTTCTTCAAAGCGACACCACTTGTTCTTGTCCCGTCAGCCAATTCAACAAAGTGGTCTTTCGGTTGAAAAGTCTCATCGAACCTTTTAAACTTGTCGATGTTCGTTATTATGTGTGACGTTGCTCCGGTGTCGACCATCAGCCCTTTATGTGTAACTCTGGTTACTGGACTGTCACGTACTTTAAAAACAAATGAGTGGTCCTCAACGTCAGTTGCTTGTTTAGCATTGTCTCTCTCTTTGCGTCTGCAGTTTGCATCTATATGTGTGGAATTTTTGCAAAAACTGCACCACCGTCTCTGGTCTTTGCTGTTGCTGCTACTCGCACTTCGACACTCACGAGCCCGGTGTCCTTTCTGACCGCAGTTGTAGCAGGTGATATTGGGGCCATCTCTCCACTTCACCCAGCCACTCGCTTTCATAATATTATCAGATTCCTCACTCAAGTTGGCATTGTATTTTTCTGTGCTTTCATAGCTCCTCAACTTTGTTTTGAACTCACCAAAAGTTAGCTTCTCATCCCCTTGTGTAATGTGGATGGCAAACGGCCTAAAACAGATTGGCAGTCCCTTTAAAATCATGGCTATCAGCAGCCCGTCGCTAAGAGTCTCTTCAGCATTTCTCAGTGCTGTAATTGCCGTTTCGGCACGAATAATATAGTCAGTGACGCTCTCATTAGCGGCTTTCTGCAGCGACGTTAGTTCAGTGTAGAGGCTGATCACCCGTGGTTTCCCTTTCCCAGCGTAGTGGTCCCTCAGTATTTGTAACGCTTTTCTTCCGTTGTCCGCTGCTTCTCTCATGATCAGTGAAAGGCTTTTATCGTCCAGTACCTGGATCAATTCCGCATAGGCTTCTTCGTTTTTCTCATCATCAGCCTCATCCTCTACACCTGGCTCCTCTAGGATGGCAGCCTTCAATCCTAGCAGTCGCAGGTGACCCAAAAACTTTGTCTCCCATAACTCGTAGTTCTTCTCATCTCCGTCGAAACACAAACGGTTCCACCGGCTTCCATGGTCCCTCCTGGGCCCATAACCTGTTAGCGATGCCATGATCTTAGGGCAGGAATACCGTGAACATAGTTTAACGTGACAGAGGAATAAATACACACGTACACCATCAGCTGTGCTTCAAACGGAAGTGACACGTTTTATTGCGCATGTCCCTTTTATCACGGGAATACAGGAAGTGATTAGTATAAGAGTACTAAATAAACAGAATTCATATATTACATTTCATAATTCAACAAGTACTCACGCATCTGGGTATGTGGGTGGGCATTGAACCTGCAAGTCCACAGTCACGTAGCATTCCTGTCCATTATTCAGGCCGTTGGGCCGCAGGCAGAGATGCACCTGAGGGGGTCTTTTAACCTGAGAATACAGTGAAGGAATCCTTTTTAATGGGGTGACCATGTTTGATCACTTCAAGTAAAAGTAGTTCTGCTTTTGCCAATCATCTGCTTTAAAAGGCAATGCATTCTGCTAACTACCGTCTGTAGCTACCTTCCATGGATCCTTGCACCGCAGATCCTGGAAATCATCTCCAAAGATAGACGCGAGAGCTTCTAGCTCATTTTCCTGCTGGACCGTATGGTCGTCAGTCCCGTCTGCTGGAGTGTGCTGCTGACTGCTCATTCTTCTTCCTCACTACATGACACTGCTCGCGTCACACCCTTCCGCTGCACTCACCGCCGCCCTGCGCAGCTCCGGCACATATTTCAGTCCAAACTTTGGCAGATAAGCACCTCAATGTTATTCAGTAAAATCGCTAACTAATCACGAGATAGGCGACCACAACAACGCTGCCAACTGGCGCATGGCTGTTGCAGGCTGTGTCGCAGAAGGTGAAACGTCATCACTTTGCTCCCTCGAAAAATGGCCTCGAGAGGGCGGTAATTATCCCTAACTGATGCTTGGAACAGATTTTTTTTGGGGGGAATGAGAATTATAATTTATACTGAAGTTATTTTCAAAATTAACATGTTCATGTCCTGTTTTTAGGTGTATTTCCCACTGTTAGTCCACTGTGCTACAATCTTGCTGTTGCATAGCCTGCCCCCTCTCCCTCGTTTACTTTCTGCCTCGTTTACTTTTATATTTCCTATAAAAAATGCTAAGAAACCCCTTCTGATGGGCCTGCAGAGCTGGCCAGACTTGACATTGAGATATTCAAGAAAAGTACAAGTGCCTCACATACATAATTCAGCACAAAAGTTTAATTGTACTAAATGTACTTTTTCGCATTCCACAAATAACAACTTTAAAGATAAGATATACAGGAAGACAGCAGAGCGGGTAGGTCAAAGGTCAACTGTGATAGGCTATTGACTTTTACCTATGGCTATCAAAGTTGAAAGCTAAACTGTCAATGCGATATTTAACAATGTTGGAAGATACAGAAAACGTATCTGCAGCTATAGGCTCCAAAAAGGGATTTATACGATTTTTGTTTTAAATCAAACCCCTTAATGTCATTACAGGTGGCACTGCAGGGATTAAGAATGCTTCCAAGTTTGGGGACTCAGGAGAAATATTTCCAAGTTGATGCAGCAGAGACTGAAATATCCTGACCTATACTGTCAAAAAACACAGTGCACTCTGCACAGTGCAACACCTTTTTAAAACCCAAGCCTCTGGTTTGTAATGCTGGCTTTCTGTTATGAAGCTTTCAAGCTTTGTGCGGCAGTTTCCATTAAATATTGCATTCAACATTTAAAAATACCCTTAATATATTACTCAAAATGTACGAGTACTCATTGTCCCTCTCTTTTTCTTGGTATAAAACCCTTATAGTGAATCAAATCTCCTTTTGTCATGTTTTAAAATAAAATGAATCCAATCAATGAAAGTCCCTTCCTTCTTTACATAAAAAAACGATGAGATGCTTTATCCAGCTTCTATCTATGGAGATAGAGAGGAGACAGAGCTATAGGCTATGTGGTCTGTTGAATACCTCCAGCTGTGATATATCTTCAAGTGTTATACACTTGCCTTAACATCTTGTTATCATTGAAAAAACATGAGGGGGATTCCCTGACCATGTATGTCATTTTATTGGGAATTAACAAATATTCTGTCAAATGTTTGTATCATTCCTGCATAGATGAGAATATTACCTCATAAGGTACACTGTACATCAAGGGAAATATATGGGAAAGTGGGTGGCACAAATATGGACCTCCTCTTTGCAGACGCCTGGCTAGGAAACCTCAGTGGCTGCACATTAATGACTCTGTTGCTCACACTAACCCTAAAAGGAGACAGCTGGGCCAATCAGCTCGGAGCACTGACAGCGACAGGCCACTCAGACGGTGAGATCCCACACAGAGCCTGGCTGGCGTTAAGATCAGCTGTTCCACAAGACGAGGAAGCTCAGCGAGCACACATACCAGCAGCATGGTTCACAGACATGTAATGTTTTCATCTCCTTAACAAGGCACCAGTGATGCTGTCCTGACTGGGTCATCATAGTGTGCCTTCTGAGTATAATAATCCCTCTTTAGAGTTATATGTGCAGAGTGACACATTATGCATCAAAGTAACATAAAACACAATGTTTTAAAACTCTGATTGCAAGTCACTTACAGTATGCTAAATTTCACTTTTGTGATTACAAACCTATAAAGAAATAATACTGCAACACGCAAATGCATTGCTTTAAGGCAAAACATTGCATTTATAAGCTCATGAAATACACTTCTTATCCTAGAAATAGTTTACTCTTTATGTTCCTTTGAGAAAACAAATGTATTAATCATTCATTAACCCCTCGTATCCAATAATACAATTAATATACCAATTAATCAAACTTTTTTATACTTAATAAACATTTAATTAAGAAACTGGGTCAGTCAATGACTTCACTGCACAGAAGTCCCATCCATGTATGTAAAACATACTTTCCTGTGGCTTGTTGATTTTTGCTTGCAGCTCTTATTTGGACTTGTGTGAACCCCAGGCCCCGCCCCTGGTCCCTCGACCCAGTCTAGGTCTTATTTAAGGGGCTCTTCTCACCCTCAGCCTTTGTCCTAGTGGAAGTATCCATCTACCAGTGCACCTTGGTGAGTACATTTTACAACTTTTCCTCTGATTCTCTGTCCTTTGTAGATTACTTCCTAATGGTTGTGCTTTGAGCTGATCAGCCCTAAATGAATGAATTGATGATGTAACTTCAGCTTAATAAAGGTTTTCCTCACGTTGTAACTGACGTGTAAAACTGGAGTAACTGGTTATTCAAGGCTGACTTCTTCGGGTTGTTGAAATTAATATAATTACATATTGTGGTTTTCCACTGCTCTGGAACGTTTCTGTGTTAAAGCATTGCCAGAGCTACAATTATAACTTGGATTTGTACACAAAAGCTGGGGGGAAGCTGGCCAAATCTAGCTATGCTCCAATGAATGAAATTAATAGGCAGCTGGGGCATGGAGCCATGTAGTAAAACAAAAGAGTCACGGTGTGCAGACAGATGGGTGCTGGCCCGACTCTACAACCTGCAATAGCAGGCGATCCATGTGTCACTTGTTTCACCCTGTTAACTACAGTGTGGCTGCTTCTGAGCTTAAAATAGCACCAGGTCTCTCTGTTATGCCCCTTTTTGGTGCTACCTCAGCAGCTCTGAGATTCCCCAGGAACAATCACGACTGTGTTGATATGGTATCAGTGTTTGAATGACAAGGTTGAGACCAAAATAGCATCCAAAGGCATGTCTAATTAGCTTTCTATATATAGCTCCCATTGAGGTGGGTTGCATTGAAGTGATAATAACTGTTGAGTAGTTATGAGAGCATTGGCAGGTCTTCAAACGCGTCCTGGATCACAGCTAATACATATATTAATGCAATTAGTCTGTGGTCCAGACACTTCATCACATCATCAGCCAAAGTGATAAAGTGTTTGTGGTTGTTCAATTATAACAGGCCTTGGTGCTATGTGTTCTATGATGGGCAGTTTAGACAGCTGTCGCTTACAACCATCCTAAACCCCCCTGTGCTGTTTATCTATGATGAGCAGTTTAGACAGTTGTTTCTAACACCCATCCTAAACCTCCTTGTGCTATGATTTCTATGATGACCAGTTTAGACAGCTGTTCCGACACCCACGCTAAGCCTCCTTGTGTTTCTACCATTCGTATTTTAGACCACCCCAATAAAGCCTAATCATGTGTGACGACGAAGAGACTACCGCCCTTGTGTGCGACAACGGCTCTGGCTTGGTCAAGGCTGGATTTGCCGGAGATGACGCTCCCCGTGCTGTCTTCCCTTCCATCGTTGGAAGGCCCCGCCACCAGGTAAGCTATAAGAAAACTCTGTAGAATCACTCAAGTTTGAGTTAGAGTACCATCGTCTTACATTCCTCTCTTGCTTCTTTCCTCAGGGTGTGATGGTTGGTATGGGTCAGAAGGACAGCTACGTAGGTGATGAAGCCCAGAGCAAGAGGGGTATCCTGACCCTCAAGTACCCCATCGAGCATGGCATCATTACCAACTGGGATGATATGGAGAAGGTGTGTGATGACAGTGAGACTCATTTACAACATTCATGGCAGCTGAACCTCCTCTCCCTGGCCGTCGTAAAAGCTGCTTATTTATAGAGGACCTTGTTGTTGTTGTTGTTGTTGTTTATTCAGCCGAGAGTTGTATCAGTGCTGACATCAGCTGTTTTCCTCCTTCAGATCTGGCACCACACCTTCTACAATGAGCTGCGTGTGGCACCTGAGGAGCACCCCACCCTGCTCACTGAGGCCCCCCTGAACCCCAAAGCCAACAGAGAGAAGATGACCCAGGTACTTCACAGTCAATACTCTGCGTTATATTACCACTTGTTGGTTCTCAGATTTAGACTAACCTTTCATATTCTGCTTGCCTTTTCCTCCAGATCATGTTTGAGACCTTCAACGTTCCCGCCATGTATGTGGCCATCCAGGCTGTCCTGTCCCTGTATGCCTCTGGTCGTACCACCGGTCAGTACATTGCTTTTTTTCATATGTAACAAATGTACTCAGTTATGCACTGAGATCAAATAAAAGGAAATTGTGCTGCAGGGGAGAAACTGTTGAACATTTGCACTCTGAGGGTGTCTATCATCCGGATAGATTCCTGTCCCATAGGGGAGGTGTTAATCCCTCTCCAGCAGAGTGTGTGCCATTTTATGTCAGCAGCATTGTATAGTTTATGATGTGAGAAATGCTTCAGGGGGCAGACCCTCACAGGCATGCATAGCTGACTAACCATGGTCCTTCTCTTCCTGCTAAAGGTATTGTGCTGGACTCTGGTGATGGTGTGACCCACAACGTCCCCATCTATGAGGGTTATGCTCTGCCACACGCCATCATGCGTCTGGATCTGGCTGGTCGCGACCTGACTGACTACCTGATGAAGATCTTGACTGAGCGTGGCTACTCTTTTGTCACAACTGGTAGGTCTATATCATTATGGTTTAGTTGTTTGATGAGAGGTGTATAAGTGTTGTTTCCTAATACATGAACTTTCTGCTTCTTAGCTGAGCGTGAGATCGTGCGTGACATCAAGGAGAAGCTGTGCTACGTGGCTCTTGACTTTGAGAATGAGATGGCCACCGCTGCCTCCTCCTCCTCCCTGGAGAAGAGCTATGAGCTTCCCGACGGTCAGGTCATTACCATTGGTAATGAGCGTTTCCGTTGCCCAGAGACCCTCTTCCAGCCTTCTTTCATTGGTGAGTAATCCTTTGCATTTCTTTTGTGATAAATCTAAGAAATGCGGTGTTTGTCTCAGAGAAACTCATCTTTTATTTGTTGTCTTCTACCAGGTATGGAGTCTGCTGGTATCCATGAGACTGCCTACAACAGCATCATGAAGTGTGACATTGATATCCGTAAGGACCTGTACGCCAACAATGTGCTGTCCGGTGGTACCACCATGTACCCTGGTATTGCTGACCGTATGCAGAAGGAGATTACAGCTCTGGCCCCAAGCACCATGAAGATTAAGGTGAGCGAACTTCAACGATTTTACATCAATGATTTCATCAATGAAGTTTTTAAACATTCAATAACACTCAAATGATGTCTATTCCTTTTCTAGATCATTGCTCCCCCTGAGAGGAAGTACTCCGTCTGGATCGGTGGCTCCATCCTGGCTTCCCTGTCCACCTTCCAGCAGATGTGGATCAGCAAGCAGGAGTACGATGAGGCAGGCCCCTCCATTGTCCACAGGAAATGCTTCTAAACACACATCCAACCTCCTTCCGTCCATGAATTTGTACGTTTTTGTCTCTTGTATATATATGTTGTTGTTTTAATGTAATAAAGAAAAGCCCTTGTAAGAGTTTCACCTGTACTGTGCTCGCTTACAGCAATGCAAAATGACAAAAAGAATAAGTGACACTTGATGTATACTGGGATATTTCTACATAAACCACAGGCTATTATTACAATACATGCCTCACATAATGTAGGCCTACCTGTATGCAGACAACTAAATAATCAAGAGTTTGCTAAGATATGTATGCTGATGCTTCCACCTAGTGGTTGAAGACAAAAGTGAACATTATTTTTTACTTCAGAAGCTTAACAAGTACTGACATTGGCATACTCTCCTAGTTAACCCGGATTACTTATTTGTTTTCAATAATTACTTTAGATAAAAATAGAAAGATCGAGTTGATACAGGCATTAACAATGTGGGAAGTGAAAGGCTCACCAGTGTGGTTTTGTGCAATACACAGTCTTTTATCAGGTTTTACATCACAGCTTACGTTTAAGTCCTTTATTCATTTCATTCTGTTTAAGCATGCTACATTTTGTGAAAAAAGGTACTACCAAATGCTGTCAACAGAGGCTTTTACGACCCACATATTTAAATACCAATAATTATTGTACCTTGAATGCATAAACAATTCAAAATAGTAGTCAGAACTTAATCAGACATGGTAGGGGAGGGACTTCGCCACTCTATTTGTCTGTTAAAATAATATGAACTATGATCTTAGTAAGTGTAATACAATCTCACTTTTGTGCATAAACCATTTAAAGATGTGACTAGTTTTTAGTTACAGAGACAACCGGTTGACAAAAAGCGTCCACTTGAAGATTGATTTGGTCTAGTGGAAACTGTCCCGCCCACCGAGGCTGCCCTGGCAGTTAAAACTAACGCCCAGGACAATGTTATTCGAAACGTTACCAGCCAATCACATCGTGAAGCGTAGGAGGCGCTGCTGTTTGAAAACTCTGCGGAAGAAGACAGTCTGCCAGTAACCGATATGACGAGCGAATCATAGCACAATGCAGTTAGCTAGCTGACGAATTGAATTGATGTAAATCATAACATTCGTTTAAGAAGAGGTAAACACCATTTGTACGTTGTGTGACCCCGAGGAGAGATTTCGTTTTTGTTTGTTCGAGGCTTGGCAATAAGCTAATGTACCTTGCTAAAGTTACTAGCTGGCTAATGTTAGCTAGCTAACTGCATTGCAACGGAAGCACGAAGCTGGCCATTACGTGGTCATGCAACGTTAGTTAAGTTACCATATTTTTGGGACTGGAAACCTTGTAGTTGTTACTGCTGAGGTTACAGGTGGACGGTTTTAAAGAGTAAGCGTCTTGTGAGCAGTTAAGATCCACGTGAGGATGACTTAACGACAGAGGTTTAAAGAAAGTGATACAGTTAGAGAGACAGAAGCGATACAGCTGCGGATGTCAGTTAGGTTCTGTCAGTAGAGAGTAAACTAATTGTTTCAAAGTTCGTTTTAAGTACAAGAAAGGAGTGTAAAATGAAAGTCATGGAGAAAAATATGATGCGGCTAGTGGCTGTGCAACACCTCCGCGCAGCGTACGGGATAAAGACAAAAAACTGGAACAAAAACAAAGCAGTCAGCTGTAAGACTGCAGCCAGCAACTCGGTAAGTTTAACTAAAAGCTATGTTCAATGTACAGCATCATTTACTTGTGTTACATTTGCAGTGAAACTTTCAACTTGACAATCTGTTCGTTCCGACCACAAATAAACAACAGTGTCAGCCTTGGACATGATATTGTTTTGGCAATTGAATCTAATTAGCATATTACTGAAAGCTGGTGGGACCCATTTGTTCGCAGGCCGTTGTCACTCATGTCAGTCGGTACTCAGGCTTTGTTTGGCTGTTTTCTGCTTTATTCACTCCATAAAGTTCTTTACCAGTCAGAGAAAGCCATGTCTAACAATACACAAAAGGGCGATGTTTTCCCATAAATCTTTATGCCACATAGTTGTGATGGATTTGTAACTATTTCGTCAAAGGATACTAACGTATGGGACACCTTTTTGAACTTAACGGCGGTTAGCCTGGATTTAAAAATATCTCTGAAAGCTCGGCTTGGTTTTTGTTTTCTTAACTTGTTTTTCTGGCTCTGATGAGTCACAAGGTTGGATGTAAGAGACTATTCAGATGAATACTGACCTTCACCATTTACAGGGATTGCTCGAGAAATGTAGTAATACAAACAAGTGCCAAAAACTTTATCTAAGACTATTAAGAAATCAGGAACTGATGTAGTGTTATACTTCTTCTCTGAACAACACATAGAACAACACCTTATGAATTGTCGCGTACAGAAAAGTGCTATATAAATAAACTTGCCTTGCCTTGCCTTATGTTATCATAAATCAACTAAGAATACGTATTGTGTGGCAGTGAAATTCCTGTCCCTTGTAGTATTTTACTCATTATGGTAAAAAAAACAAAAAACTGTGCTCAACATTTTGATGTAGGAAAGTACATGAGGGATTTGATGCTGCTAATAGAACATTGAGCAGTTAACATCGTTTTATTCATTGTGTTATTTTTTTTATTCACAGACAAAAGTGTTCGGGGTCTCCCTGGAGACATTACCGTACTATAATATGGAATGTGGGACCGTGCCAAGGCAAGTGGATCATTTTTACATTTACTTGAGCCTACAGGCAGCAAGTTATATCTTGTCCAATCTTCTACATTTTGCATTTTTTCACTGCATTTTCAGATTTCTGGTTGACGCATGTATAATGCTGCTGGCGCACGTGGACACAGAGGGCCTGTTCAGAAAGTCGGGCTCTGTCATCCGCCTGAAAGCACTCAGGGTGAGTGATGACTGAATTGTCCTTGCATTCACTCAGGAGCCTTGACCCGAAGAAAGGTCTAACACAACAGATGTGTTTTGTCCGTCCAGGCTAAACTGGATGCGGGCGAGGAGTGTCTGTCCACGGCTCTGCCCTGTGACATAGCCGGCCTGGTGAAGCAGTTCTTCAGGGAGCTGCCGGAGCCCGTGCTCCCCTCAGAGCTGGAGGAGGCCTTCCTCAAGGCCCAGCAGCTCCCCACCGAGCAGGACAGGACCTCCGCCACCATGCTGCTGTCTTCTGTACTGCCCGAGAAAAACCTCAGCACTCTGCGTCACTTTTTGGACTTCCTCCACAATGTGTCTATGAGGTGCCAGAATTATATTTATTTATTTATTTGCGCCAGTTTACCATTAAATTCAGTTTTACAATCAGCCGTTTCACCCTTGTCTTCATATTTACTTGACTGTTTTTTTTTGCTTAATCCCAGGAGTGCAGAGAATAAGATGGATAGCAGTAACTTGTCTGTAATCCTGGCTCCCAACATCCTTCACTCAGGAGACGGTACAGAGAAAATGAACGCTCACACAGAGAAACGCCTCAAGCAACAGGCAGCTATCGTGCACTGCTTCATAGAGAACGCCCACAACTTTGGTACGACCTGAGGCATGTTACCTGCAGCTCGTCTTTATGGCAGTCAACACTGTAATGTTTTAACAGTAAATACTTGGCTGTGTCCACAGGAGTGTTACCACAGTTTTTGCTTGAGAAAGTACCGGCCATGATGGGCTGTGAGGGGGGGGTCCTGTCACCTTCTCATGATGGACTTGAGGAGCTGGACTTAAACTCGGGGATGAAGAAGAAACTCAGGCGCAGCTTTGGAGGTAAGACTGTACCATCAGGCTTTTCTTTTGTTATTCATGATAGCTGCAGTACGCAAAGATTTAAATCAAATATTGCATTGGCCCGATACATTTCACACGGGACATTTGCAGTGCCCTACAAGTAAACTGGAGCCCCATATCTCAGTAACTGTAAATGTATCTTGTTATTTTGAAGCAGATTTTTAGTCCGTAAATACTGTTCATATGGTTCGGTTTGTCTCGTATTTCAGATATGGTCAATGGTGCTCTGAATAAGATAAAAACTAATAGAACACCCACAAATTCCAACCAGTCAGACAGTCTTGGTAGGTACTCAGGTCGAAGGAAATAAGGTGCATGATGCTACTGGAGCAATCTATCTGCAATGCACAAGAACAAAAAATGCTTTCTGCAAATGTTTCGCCTTGATATTGAATGATAAGTCATGTCAATTATGCTTTTTTCTAAATGGCTTTTGTTTTTCTTTGCCTATTTGCACGGTTAATCTTCCATAAAATTCAGTCAACAACTGCTTATTCCTCCAAGTGCCTTGTCTCACAATCGTCTTGGGAATGTTCTTAAATGCAAAGAAAAAAATCAAATCTTTAAAAAAAACAATTCTTCACATTTGAAGGTATTAACTCTCCTTTTGTGGTTTTTGCCAGTCTTTTCTTCTGCCACTCCTGTGATTGCAACACCGAGCTCAAAGAGAAAGCTTCCTCTGGAATCTGGTCACTCTTTTGGATTCTCAAACAAGAAACGGAGGTCTGTCAAAAAGACCCTGGGGATAGACTTATTCCCCAACACTTTGTTCAGCGCCACTTCCACTCCTGGATCAGGTATTGAGGATTGTTTGATCAAATGGGAACCAACAATTCTGCTCTCCGTGCAGCATGGGGTTTAACATTTTTCCTTTTTTTAAAAATATATATTGTAGCTTACAGTGCTTCTGGGGTCTTGGACTCTCCCAACAATCCGTCGTCAGCAGGGAAGTCTAGAAGGCAGTCCGCTGTCTCTGTGAGGAGGAAGAGCCGACGAATCAGCAACAGACATGCTGTCAACAGGTACTGACTAGTCACCTGTTAAAGCTCACAATGATGTTTCTAAGGGACGATAGAACTGCTGGGTCCTTTACCAGAAAAACAACTGGTAATGCAATGGTTATTGCAATTTCTACTTGCAAAGAAGTACCAAGTATAAGCAGGTCAAAGTAGTTAAAGCAGAACAAGTAATCCGTAAGTAAAATGGCTATTTTCACAGTATTATATAATTACATAATTGTATAATGACCTTTTGTATGAAGTGCATTATTTACTTCTGAAATCTAATGAAGTATAAAGTAGCAGAAAATGGAAATACTCAAGTGAAGTATGTCAAAGTAGTACTTATGAACATTACATTCCAAAATGCCCTCGCATTACATTTAATGAACAAAATGTTTGACAATTGGATGCCACAAAATGCATTGCCCTCTTTAAGCCTATCGTATGCTGAATATCCTATGAATCCTTTTCAGAGTTGAATCCGGAAGAGCTGGCTGCTTCTCTCCTAAAGTCAGCAAAAAAGATGCTCCAAGAAAATCTCTGCGGCTGCGCTTCAACCTGGGGAAGAGCAGCAAGGAGGCTGTAAGTGTGGTTCCACGACAGGCTTCACCTTCCCCTCATGTGGCTACAAGTTAGAGGGCCAACATGTATGATAATCAAATGCATTCAGGCATACTGCCCCGATTAACTGTATTAAAATCAAGTAACATTTGCACATCGGGGTGTTTTTTAAATGGGTAAAGTGTTGCACGTTTGCACTTTATTTTATTGTGTAACAATCTAAGCTTACTCTCAGTAACTAACACAGTATAAACTAATGCTCACTTTAAAAATGTTTTAAAAAAGTTCTTGTATCTGTAATGTTGTAAAATATGTTATGTTCATGCTTGTGTGGTACAAAGCCATAGGATATGTCCTGTGATTTACAATGTTAAGCACTCAGGTGAAAGAATGTTATTAAACACTATATAGCACAAATAATAATCTATTGTAACCTGTTACGGGATACATGGGTCAGCTGTTTACAATGCCTAGCTTCTCTAATGCATGCAGTCACATGTGAATTCCTGACTTAATAAAAAGTTGATGACCAACTTGTTGTTTCTTCTGAGTGACTTTTATCCTCCTCTGAAGAACTAACCACTACAACATTGAATTAACACATTAATGGGCAACATCTGTGGGTTCCTTTTTAACAAAATAATATACTAAAGCTCCCTCCTCCCTGTTTCTTTCATTTTTCATTTCATGGTGGTGTTAAAGGTGTCAGAGTCTGTTGGCTGGCGACTTGCCACGCAGGAGAGCACCACCAGCTTCCGTTTCACCGAAGAGACAGAGTTCAGTCCAGCTGTTCTGCCTAGAAAAGCAGAATCAAAAAGTGAGTACCGTATGCAGAAATCTAATAATAAGAATAACATGATTCTAGTGCTATGTTCTGTAGTCTTTAAGTTATAGTAGTTAATATCCCACTTTGTTTTACAGGCACCAAGTTCATCAGTAAGTCTGAAGACAACCTGCTCACCCCCCAATGTGACTCAAGTGTCCACCAGACCTCATGGAGCAGGGAGACCCCTCGAGGAGCGCAGGCTTTCAGGGGAGGTTCCTTCACCGACACCCCCATGAACATGCGCCTGAAGAACAACTACAACTCTGAGCCGGCCATCGTGGTGTCGAAGCCCCCAGCAGTGTCCGTCTTCCCTAAGAAGCTCTGCTGTGCTTCCAGCGCTGAGAGCCTCGAGAGCGAGATCTCTCCTACCCTGCTGAAAATACACAAGGCTTTCACAAAGTCCGGGAGTGACCTCCAGCATCCCTGCACCTCTGTGGGGACAGACACAACAAAAACACTTGACAGCCTCCTCCCCCCACCAGAGACCCCCCCAGCCAAAGTCCTTCTTGTGGACATGTGTGCCTCCAGCTTCCCAGCCCAGCAGAGCTTCCTGGCTTACGATCAAAACATCACCTTTGGCCAGCTTGAAATGGCTGCCTTATCACCTTTGCATATTGACAGTGTCCTTTTTGAGTGTGGTGTGTACCGTACTCCAGCAGCACAGGCTGACGCAGGGTCTTTCTGCGCCGCTGCCATCAGTAGCCTCAACAGCTCCACGGTGGGGGAAAGTGATGCGGAGGTGGAGGAGGTGGAGGAGGTGAACTGCAGCCGGCTGGTGGACGCCCTGGACATCCAGAGTCCGGCCCACTTCAAACTGTGCGTCCCCTCCGGGCGCCAGTCCACTCCGTACAGGCTGGGCCTTGAATTCAGAGATGAGTTTAGTACCCCGCCTAAGATTGGTACTAAACTCCGTGCGGTACAAAACAAATCTTCCTCAGAGAGAGGTGCCGAAAAACAGCAACCCCTCTCCCCGCGCAGCCTGGAGACCGAAAAGCGCCGGGTGGCGGACCACATCCATCACTTCAACAAGCTCACCCTTTACTCCCCCAAAGGGGCCTTGGCCAAACTCGTCAGATCACCCCTCCAGTTCAAGCGCACCCCCGTACGTCAGACCGTGCGCAGGATGAACTCTCTGCTGGGGGAGAGCAGGAGACCAGTCAGAAAGGAGGAACTCGGCATCAGCCAGAACGGCCCGATGATGAAGGCAGTGAGCCTGGAGAGCGGCCTCTCCCCTCACCCCCAGCTCCAGCTTCACCTGGGGGAGGGAAAACTGTCCAACAGCGCGTGTCACATAAAGAAACCCCCCCCAGTCCCGCCCAAAAAGCCAAGCACCCTGTCACGTAAAGCCAAGGTGTGCACTCTGGCCGACTTGACCAACAAGGTCCAGCCAAAGACCAACGTGGACAGCTCTGACCAATCAGGAGCTCAGAAGCCTCTGGGGCAGCAGGTAGTGGAGAAGGACATGAGCCATTACAGAGGGTCCCCCAGAAACCCCCTGAACCAAGTACGCCTGATGTCAGCCACCAAGCCTATAGATTTATAGTTTCAGTCTTTTTTTTGCCTTTTTTGTTTCCTCCATACTCTGCAGGTCTCCGTCAGCTACGTGACATTAAACATTCCCGCTTATATTCATATTTTCAGGGATTTTAATTTATTTGTTTAGCTATGGTAGGTGATGTTTGTATTGTGATAGGGTCTTATTGGGAGAATGTTCATTTGCCTTGTGTTTGTTTTACTCTAGTAAAACAAGTATTACAATATCGACATATCAGCTGACAGCGTTATGCTGTGTAGTTAGACTGTAGTGTGCAAGCCAAATTATGTGTAATATGATTGATGGTATGACTGGAAATGTTTTAGATCAATGTAATGCTTTTTTATTTATGCATTTGATATCTAATCCTTAGGTAGATTTCTTAAACCAAACTGTTTACAGAAGTTGAAGCTGTTTTTTTTTTTAATTTACAGAATATATTCGTACTGTCTCATTTTGAACTGAAAAAGAAAAATGCACCTTTTGTTGGGTTTTCACAACAAAAAAAAAAGCCAATCAGTATTGATCTATCGCAGGCCATTAATTACAAAACCAGCTAAATGCTTTGCTATGTGAAGTCCGACAGAACAAATAAAGTCAAACGGCATAAACCTTAAGGGTTTTACAGTTGAATTATTCTAGTTTGCCTTAACAGTCAGTACTTGTTTGCGCCACAAGGGGGAGTCATGCAACCACTGCCTAAACAACAGTTCACTGACATGTTGGTGAAACATGTTATTGGAAAAGGCTTAGGAATTTACTCTTTCAAAATCTCGACTATATCCTGATATAACAGCATATTCAAACAAATTTGGTTCTGGTACATATCAGAAGATTAATTGCGTCACAGATGCATTAAGGTAATATAGGTAATATATTTCCTCAGTGTAAATTCAGGTTTCTGACTGCATGGATCTAGTTCAATGACTTGTGTTGACATGTAAGAGGTGAAAGGCCTACATATTTTTTCTCCTGTAAAGAATCTGCAGAGTAGACAGTGAAGTGTCGAGGTCAAAATTGCTTCCGATTTATTCTCCACAGCCCGATGGGGGGGGGGCTCGGGTGATTTTCAGTTGCAGACTGAACTTGGAAAAAACGTTACTTTCTGCAGCAGCATATTACTTTTATCTCTGCAGTGATGGCAGAGCAGTTTCCCTTTCTATTGGTCTGTTCTGCACCTTCGGGCGGTGCGTCATGATGCATATTGGTATTACAGATCACGCAGTTGGGCCGAGGCCATGTGTTCTGCAGATTAATGTTCACCTTTCTGTAACAACATGAAATATGGAATAAATAATGCTGGAACAAACTATTCGTTAGATAGTTATGGTATACAGATAAATACACGTTTGATGACTGGCATACATATTCTAGGTTTAAAACCAACGACAGTGTGGGTGCTGGAGTTTATTTTCAACAATAAAAGGGCTAATTGTGACTTAATAGTTACACTTAATGTATTATATGTATATATAGCAGTGATATGCCTTTTTTTAAAGCTTTATTTATTGTATCATATTTCACATGGCAACATCAAAGTTTCTCCTAATAATGGCTATTCGTAAAGCATTAGAAAAACCTTTTAATATCCAACCAAAATGCATTAGTAATTAGTAACAATGTATAAAGTTAAGACAATTCCTTTAATAGAACCGCCAGAGATTTTTTATACCTAAAACCGCCACCTGGGTCAAATTGACCCGCTATTAGAATGCATTGATTTTCAAGGTAAAATGTTCTTTTATTGAACAGTGAGTTTTGATCGCACAGGGATGAAACGTATACCAATATAATCTGTGGACTCTCAGGGCTCGACATTATAAATGGCCCGCTGGCCCGGAAGCATTATTTAGACACCGCGGCCAGCATAACGTACTTTCAACTCGCCCCACAGCTGTTTGCTGCGGAGCGCAGCGCGAGCAGTCTCCCGTGAGCGGGAGCGCACTCCTTCACTACAGACTGTCTCTATCTCTCTCTCTCTATCTACAACTATCTATCAATATATCTATCCATCTATCTCTCTCTCTCTCAATCTATCTCTCAGTCTATAAGGAACCGCAGTAGACAAAAGGCGTTGCTATAGCAACACGTCATGTTTATATGAAAAGGGGTGGGGTCACCCGCTGGGCGGAAATAGGTATAAATGGCAATTTTTTGGGCGATTTCTTCAATCTGACTTCATATTGACAATTTTTAACAACATAGCGTGCTACATAACACACTTTCAGGAAAAGTCACGGACTGGAAGACTTTAATATTTTATTGAAAAAAAGTTACACACAATAAAAAACAGCTCTGGGTCAAATTGACCCGATTGGCGGTTCTAGTGTTAAAAAAAAAAAAGTATAAGGCTAAAACTTTTGATAACTTTGTAAAACTTTGATTTTAAAACCCTAAAACGTGATTTATGATAACGTGTTGCTTGGTTGCCTTTTTTGGTCATGTAAAATAAAACGTCGTTTTGGAACTAAAATAAACTAAATCAACTTAAAGGACCTGTCTATCTACTGGACTATAATAGCGTCTCTAAAATTCACAACCTTAGTGAAAAAGCCTACTCTTTGGCTCAATTATATTCCTGGTATTCAGTAACATTAAAATAATGATATATCGAGAATGTACAGGTGTTCTGTAATATGAGTCAGACAGTCGACATTTCTTATTGATTCTATACCTAGATTGCATTCGTAATTTACGAGAGGACCGTGAACGCCTACATTTGGGTTTAAAGTGTGACATATTATGGTATTATCATCATGTTCCTTCTGATCAAATAAAAAAAAATCACCAGTTCTACTTTTTTTCTCCATGTGCGCATAAACGTTCCGGCCTGTCTGCTCTCGGCTTGTCTCCCCCCCTCCCCTCCCTGCCTGCCCTCGCTGTTCCTCGGTTGTCTGTTTTCTTGAAGTGGGTTCAGGGAAGTGTTGAGGGGGCGGATAGTTTTGATTTTCTCTACATTGTGCTTAGCCAATAATGTAGAGGGAACTGTTGTGCACATCTCAGCTGGCAGACATTTAAAAGGGAGACAGTCCGGCGCTGGAGCAATTTGTATTAAACCCCCTGGCCCCTGTCTATGGAGCGCTCAGTCTCCCACCCATCCACAGCCCCACCAGTGTACGGCCGACAGCAGTAGGTGCCTATCACATCGCAGGGTGCCGCGAGAGGACTGACAGGATCACACCATCGCACTTGTAGCAGTGGAGACTCGCGCAGGTGAGTTACATTCGGACTGTTTATTACTACAACACTCAAGAACGGTCTTCATTCATCTTTAAACTTTGTTTTGTTCCTTGCTTTTAGAAATTACAAAACGCCATGCTTGTTCTCCACTGGTATGCATGTGTGGATATGTTCAGCTTTTTATTAAACGTCTTAAAGTGTTTGCTTTGGCTAGATCTGGTGGCATTACTTTGCATAATAGCCTAATAAAGTATCGGGCCAAGGTAAACATTATATTTGTTAGTCAAATACTTAGATATTCTTGTAGTTTAGTTTTTTTTTGTTGAGGTAAAAAGCCTGCGCGTTTTTACGCAGCGTAAAAGTTTTGACAGCTGTGCGTAACGCATCCAAAGTTGAAACGGCATAGGTGATTAATTATTTTCCTCTTCTCCCCAAGGATGGCCAACTCAACGCGTATCTTCTGCAGTATGGTTTTCATCATGGGGTTGCTCTCCTCGCCCGTGGAATCCAAAAGAAACCGAGGTTCACAAGGCGCCATTCCTCATCCTGACAAAAGCAACCCAAACGAATCGGAGCAGCAACCGCAGACTCCGCAGGCGGGCTCCGGCTCCCGGCAGAGGCAGGGCTCATCCTCCCCGGCCGACGAGGTGCTGGAGTCCAGCCAGGAAGCGTTACACGTGACGGAGCGCCAGTATTTGAAACGGGACTGGTGCAAGACGCAGCCCCTGAAGCAGACCATCCACGAGGAGGGCTGCGTCAGCCGCACCATCATCAACCGCTTCTGCTACGGGCAGTGCAACTCCTTCTACATCCCCAGGCACATCCGCAGGGAGGAGGGTGCCTTCCAGTCCTGCTCGTTTTGCAAGCCGAAGCGTTTTACCACCATGACTTTTACTTTGAATTGTCCCGACCAGCAGCCACCCACCAAGAAGAAACGCATCCAGCGCGTCAAACAGTGCCGCTGTATATCCATAGACCTGGACTAAAGACAAGGCTTGGGTGTGTGTGTGTGTTTCATATCCCTCGCGGACAGGATTGTTGGTAGAAAAAAAAGGTTGTCACATAGCCAAGAACACATGCCTGTCTCCACTTGGAGGATGCATTCACGAACGCTTCGTACATGTAGGCTACAGTCTCTTCTTGCATAACGTGTGAACAAATATGGACATGCAACTTATAGACCATCGAGCATTTTACTCCTCACCAGTTTGAAAACAAGCATCACTGCACAGGAACGCTGAATTGGAATGGGCACGTTTTACGCACGGCTTCCTCCTCCCGAGAGGACTGCATAACCCCGGGTTATTTAATATAGAAACGCTTGCTGTGACAGGAAATGTACAATTTAGTATTTTAATGTGCATAATGTGTTTGCTGAACTGGACGTTTCCACTGTGTGGAATTTGATGTATGAGCGAGGATATTTGTAAATGGAAAATGTGATTTTTATTTCGATGTTACAAGAATGTCCGAAGGTAAATTGATTTCTGTGAATTTCCAAGTCCATTGGTAAAGTTTTTTTTTTTTTTTTTTAAAGTTGGATGCCTACTCTTTTAGAGATGATAGGCTTATTAGCCAGACGCTGTTCAGTGATGGGTTATCCAGTATCGAGATTAAATAGTTGTCAATGTAAAGGCATCCTTGATGTAACCGGTTTGTTTATCCCTTTGATTAAATTATCCATGAAAATATAAAATAAACGGATGTTCTAATATTGTGTACATCTGTGACTTTACACCTGATATAGATTAGGAAGGTGTTCAAATGTTAAATGATGGCCTCATCTGCTGCTCTCCTCTAGCATGGAGCCAGCATCTCAGACTTAAAAAACATTTAATTGTAAAAGCAGTCCCTTTAAGGAAAGAAATGGAGTTACGTTTTCCAATTATTACTTGGAATTATGTTATTTTACTTCACTGTATTTTGTTATATGGCTCGCAAATCTGTTGCAGGACTGAAACGAGGAATGTATGAAGGATGAGGAATTTCCCTTCATTAAATAAGTAACACATTTAGGAAAAGGTTTTGGTATTTAGATAATCCATTATTCTTCAGGCATCCATTTTGAATACAACCATTATTATACATGGTCCAAACCCTTAATCTTTAGGAGGTTTTTGGTGTTTAAATAAAACATTGGCATGAGCTGGATGTGCCACAGGTGTTAATCTAGTCAGAGCTAAAACAGTCAATAATCAACAGTTTGTTTATTAGAATCTCTTGGTGATTTATTGATCCTTGTTGGATGAATATAATGCAATTCTTACATTACAAATGTCGTTTTTGAAATGACTGTAAATCACTGAAAACGAATTAACCTCGAGTAAACACAATTTATCACTTTATTTTAGGAGTCTTACCGGAACATGTTTCGCAGTCTAAATCTGAGGCCTGATTGAATAACTTTATTTTGACTCACAGCCTGGCTGAATTATGAATCATCAGATTCTCTTTGATGACGCAGGTTTCTCACATTAATTTCACATCTGCTTGGTGCACTGCGGGCCTAATGAAGTGTCGACAGAAGAACATTTAGAGAAGTTGGTCCAGTTTGTTCGGCATCCAGTACTTTAATCTCGAAATTTAAAACAATTCCATAAAATTACAGAGCACCTACAAGAGAGCTACATACATACATACATACATACAGTAGAGGCTACAGCAGTTCCTTTGTCAGTATTTAAACATAGCATTTCATGAAATATCTATCTTTTTACAAAATAAATGGCACAGGTGAAAGACTTAGGAGGGTAAAAATAGTAATTCAAGGTGCAATTTGATGGATTCTCTGATAATAGAAGTCTGTCTGAGATATAGCAACTCGCATGGCTTTAGGTGATGTACTAAAATGTTCTCAATACCCAAAAATACAATCCTCATCTCTCCAAAACTAAAGAGAAAAGGCAAATCTCCACCGACATTCAACATCTCGGGCACAACATCCATGTGAAAATATATCTTTCTTCTGATTTAACCACGCAGCTTCTCAGCCAATTACAACTCATAAAAATACAGCCTCGAAGGGACCAACGCTGATGCCTTTTGGCAGAAAATAAATCTTTCCTTACATAAATAGACTTTTCTTGAATGACACAGGAGTGTGGTTACATCTTACATTTCAGATAACAAAACACACACTTGCCTAGACTTTCTCATAAAAAATGTAATCGAACACGTTTAAATCATAAAGCCGTAAAATTCATAAAACTTCTAACAAGGAAAGGGTACCCTTGCATAGGAAAAGAGGACATCTGAAAAATGCACGCAGTTAGCATAACCAGGGGAGTGTAGCTAATAGCGAGCTACAACATACAGCTACAGCAAGCAGTAAAGTGCTTAAAGGTGACACTCAATGAAGGACTAACAATTTATATTTAATATCTGTGATGACTGGGTGAACGGCAAAATGTGCTGTTTTCTTCTGATGTTTTGAAGTACCTCTGTGTGTGTTTGAGGGCCCCTTCTCTGGCCCCACCCAGGAGAGGTCAGTCTGGTGCAGTGCTACACGAAACAGTGAAACCTCCACAATTTGTGTGCACACACATTTATACACAACATGTCTTAATCTGCTCATGAAGCCATGGCGCGGATCATTCATCATCCTCCTGCTGCTGCACGGGCCCTGCAGATTCTACAACATGACATATTTACTAAGACTTTTAATGAGCCGTGGGGAATGAAAAGCTAGGAACAACCGCTTCCAGACACAGATTTTTAGTTTGTCAATGGGGATTTTCCTTTTCAGGCAGCCGTATGTGCACCGTCTTTGAAGAATCTAGCAGCGTTATCACTCTGCTCTCTTACGTCAGAAACAAATGATTTCTCAGCTCTTGTAGATCAAGAAGGAACCTCTTGGATGCGTCAGCTGTGAATCCCACTGACCCCTTGAGACCTTTCACAAGCTGGGCACTCGGAGGTCGCGCCCTGCCGGATGAATGAGATCGATCTTTGGCCTTTAAGACTCTCATCACTTGGACTGTGCGCAGCCATGCATCGGAGGGTAGGGTGGGGATGTGTGGGTGTTAGTAAACAGAGAACCGCAGTAGTTGTCCGGCGAGGTTTTTTTTGTGAGTCTGTAGAGAGAGTGAAGAGCAGACCGCTGTTGTTGAGGCAGGTGGAAAACACACACAATGAGGCCTTCTGATCTACGATCTTCTCCTACCACTCCTTGTTTCTTCTTCTGCTGCGATTTCACTCAGCTGGAAGACACGCCAGCCTCCTTCTGCCGCAGCCTCTCTTTCTGTTGGCAAGAACCACAAACAATATTCAGTATGCACTTCATCGTGGACACAAGTAAGAGCAGCTTTCAGGAAATTCCATCTCTGTGCTGTATGTAGATCAGTTCTCACCAGACTGTTGGCATTGATCTTCTTGGTTTCCACTCTCTTCTCCGCTGTGATCTTCTTGATGTTTTCCTGAGCTTCCTTTAACCTATGGGGAAAAAGAAAGTCCTTGACTTTACATTTACAGAACCTTTAAAACTCTGCGCACACTCTGAAAGCTTCGCAAAAAGCCCTGACATTGTGTGTAACTTGGAAAACATTACACATGCTGGACCCTCTCATCACTGTGTCCTTGTGAAGCTGTAAGTAAGGGCAACACACACACACACACACACACACACACACACACACACACACACACACACACACACACACACACACACACACACACACACACACACACACACACACACACACACACACACACACACACACACACACACACACCACACACACACACACACACACACACACACACACACACACACACACACACACACACACACACACACACACACACACACACACACACACACACACACACACACACACACACACACACACTTGCGGTCAGTGAAAGCCCCGTAAGCCAGTAGGAGTACAGAATGACAGTGGGTTGATGAGATAATGAGGCAGCCTTTAAAAAACACTTGGCTTTTATGAGTGTGCAACAGTATTTAAAATAAAGTTAATTGTACATAAGCACGATCAGCTGTGAGTAATGAGAGACACGATTACCTAGTAAACAATTAAGAGAGAGCACACGGCAGGCCTGAGAAATCTCCATCTCAAAGATACCGCTCGGTTTAGACAGAATCTCCTGGAGGACACTAAAGGTAAGATTCATGATCTGACAGAGCCATGGAGGCACTACATGATACTCAAAACCCTGAGAGAGCATGCAGTAATGAAAAGCTTCACTCCTGCCCTTTGGGCTGCATGTCCAGCATCATTACAGTGTTTATCAGTTCCCCCATAACGCTTGCTAGTAAAGCTAGGCGGCTGCAAGGAGGGTCTGCTGTCCTTTGGTTGGAATGCCCCCCCACCTCCAACCCGACTTGAAGCCTCAGGTCAGAGGAAACATCATAAATTCAGGCCCCCGTTCTTCAGGGTGAGGGTCGAGGCCTCAGCTCCTCCAGTTTGATGGCCTTCCTCTCTGCTGTGAGTCAGAATCTGCACATCGCCCTGTACAGTTAGTGCTAATTTGGTGTGATGTGTAGAGGTCGTTAAGCACCCAGCTGAAGGTGACAGAGGCAAGGAGTCCGACGCGAGGATGAGATGGTTCAGCCTCAGTTTGGTAAGGGTGTGTTCTGCAGAGAGGTAAATCCACTGATAGAAAAACTAGATGTTTCACACTAAGGTTTAAATGTGATGTTACATTAAAACCTCTTTATTTGATTTAAATGTATAAAATTAATAAACGATTTGCACTAACCAGATCCTGCAAATCAAAAAACATTAAATGCTGCGCTTCTAAACGCAACTGGGAAGCCAGGAATGAGTCACCTGAGACCAACAGTTATTTAAACTGGACTGAACTGGCTGTTTACGCAGCAGAGAGGAGAGGACAAGAGAGGTTGTAAATAGCGGTAATAAAAATGGAAATAGTTCAGTGTGTTAAGTATGTGGAGCCTCAATTTCTTTTTCTCAATTATTGCTAACACTTGTGGCCACTAGAAAAAATATTGCATATATAGATAACATTTTAAAAAACATTTACAGATTATTAAATTATCAAAGCGATCAGTTTAAACTGTGTTCAAAAAAATGCTGTCATCATTTGTTTTGTACTGCACAAAAGCCATTTTTAAGGTCACCCTATTTCTAGCAATGATTTCCAAGCAGGACTTGCAACAGTGAGTAAAATGTGACAGGACCAAAGGAAAGTTCAGTGAGAGGGTAAACATTTTTTCTGTCTCTTTTCACCAGATCCTACATTTCCCATCATGCACATTTGTAACACAGGCTTAATGTTTAAAGTTTCAAGAATCTGTGATAACTCTGAGGAATGTAAGTACATGTAATCGTGTGACTTGAAACAAAAAAACATTCCCAACTCACTTCTCCTTGGAGATGTTCTTGTTTTGTCGTGTCCAGGCGTTCTTGAAGTCGTTGCAAAACTCGTACCAAAGCATAAAAACTAAATTCGTGGCCACGTCTTTCTCTCCGGACTTTGGCTTCACCCCAAAGTAGCTCACTGTGTCCTGGAAACTGCATTGGGAAAACAGAACAGAGGCACAAATGGTGTCATCTTTATCACACACATACACTTGTAGAATAAACATAAATAAATGTGCCAGTGATTATGTTACATTAAAAGCTTTAAAGAGGAAACTAAGGGGTTTAAGTCCAACAAACACAGACAAATGGAGGTTAAGAAGGGTCAATTTCAGGCACAGCGCATAGAAAAAGATGGATGTGGAGTCAGACAGAGAGGCGAGAAACAGAGCTGGAGGAGAGTCTCCACCCTGCTGGGCCACTGGGGAGAGGCAGTAGTGGCGGCTCCATTATCACATTGACCTCCACAGCCTGCAGGGGAACACTGCCAGAGGATAGGGAGACAGCCAAGAACAGACTGCTGCTCTTCACACACACATACACACACTCACAGCTCCTAGAACATACTTGCTGGCAGTCTATCAAAGATGTCAATATGATACGAGCTCACAAAAACATCAGATCTGTGTGAATAAACACATTTTCTGTTTTCTGTTCACAGGGACTGTAGCACTGTTGCAGACCAGCTCCTCAGCCTAATTCAATTGTAACCAAATCTGAACTCTTCGCAAAGCTCCCAGCAGCACACACGAGGCATGAAAAGCAGCCGGCTGCTTCAGATTCCCTCCCTAACCCAAACAGAAAATACATTTTCTTGCCATGCCTGTCAAAGGGGTTGATAAAAGGCGGCTATGATTCAAGGGATGCTCCCGGTCCCATTGACACCCAGATAGGCTCTGACCTCCAGATGCTAGGTGGCTTTTTGCGACGCTAATCTAAGACACGTTCATGCGGAGGGAAATGGTACAATATGCTGCTCAGACGATGAAAAATGTGGCTTCTGCTTCCCATTTCCCAGTGATGAGTCATTTTGCTTGGATGCTCAAAAAAGCGCAGTAGATCATCCTGTACGCTACAGAAGAAATCAGAGTCTCTGGGATGTTTAGATTGACCAAACAGACCTTTCTTCCTAGGTAGCTTTGTTGTAGCCAGGTCTGCTTTGGCATCATGAACACAGTCTCTTCTCCGACATGACCCTGGGTCATCATGTCAGAGCGTTCACAAATCAAGCAACAGCGCCTTTTCCCTTCTACCCTCTCAAGCATACGCAAGAGGCAGATACACAAGGGCTTCACTCAAAACAGATGCAACCACACTCACACACGCGAGTATACCTACCAAACATAAACAAAATCAGGCCTTTGTTAATTTGCGAGCGCGGAACAATTAAACTTGCACACACACTTCTGAAATCCATGTTATGATGCCATTGCCGTGAGAGGGTTTACTGCAGCACCCACAGCCGGCATTCCTCACTGACAGCTATAAAAAAAGACCCATTACAAAACCATGAGCAGCCGTGAGAATCAGGGAAATATTTGGACAGGCAACTCTGCATTCCTTTGTTTCCCCAGTAAAACGATTACAGAAGTAAACTCTGTGTTGTTGGCTGATCCAGCAGAGGCACTAAGCCGCTGTGTGCCATCGTCAGAAACGCAGTAGAATAACTTACGAGCTAGCGTCTATGAAACCATGACTGCCTGCTGGCTGTGGAAGAGGCCGTTGGGCCAAATGAAATTGAGCATGATGTGGGAGAAGGAAGCTTAATGAGACGGAACTGAGGACAGAACCAGAAAACCTCAGTGAACCCAAACATCAAGCAGGCAAATTAGAACTGCATGTTGGGAGGAAAGGCATCGTAACTCGCTATGGATTGGCCAAATCCACATTTTTTACAAGAATGTCTCATTAGAATTACATCTAAATTAATTAACTTCGTACCACACTGTACACACAATTACACCAAGCTTAAAGATATTTTGGACTGGTAATGCTGCACCATCATTTAATATTATTTTAAATATTTTTATATAATCCAATTGAACATGATTAACTTTTTGGGAATTTTAATAACTATGATGGGAATTTACAGTGATTCAATATGCATTTAGGTCTCCTGGCTACAAAATGTTGTCAGACAGAAGGGTGTCGCCCTTACTATTGTCAGGCAATTATCATATGGATGTTTAGGGCTTGTAATTAACATGCTGCACTTCCCCTTTTGTCTGCCCCCCCACCTCATTTAGGACTGTAATGTGGATTGCCTTCCTTCCTGTGTCTCATCTGTATAAATAATGACATTGCTTTTCTGTGTAACAGGGTCAGATCCTGGTACTATCTACTAGTGCAGGACCTCTGTCCTTTCCAGCTGGAAATATGATTGATTCTGTTAAATGCTATACTCTTTATTAAATAACACAACTTTGGTTTAAGCTTGTATATTTGTTGTTTTCTTACCAGAAGGTGATTAAGTGTGGAATTTCCACCACAATAACATAATGGACAAAAAGAGCAAGGCTAAAGAGTCCTGCTATTAGATCTGTAAGTTCATAAACAGCAGTGCTTTTAGCTTAATGCTAACGCTTACATGAAAACATGCTGCTAATGACGATGCTAACATCCTGACGTATAGCAGGTGTGTTTACAATTTTCACATCTTAGTTTAGCATGTTAGCGTGCTAAAATTAGCTAGTCATTCATCTTGCAGGTATTGTTTTGATACAGTATAGGAAAGTACTGGGCAGATTTAAATTGACCTAGTAATGGCACAAGATCGTCAAATGTATTACATTTCACCCATTGGGAAACCAGTAGCGTGGCGTGGGAAAAAAAATAGGGGAAGCCAATAATACGTCCTTTTTTTTGGGTCGGGGGTGGTGGTCAATGTAATAACTTAACCAGATGAGTGATTACAGCGCCCGGTATCATTTTACACACATTTGTATCAAACAGATGCAGGACTTACACGCCTGTTATCTAACCGACAGGTCCGCACGCACTCTCCAGCCGAAACTCTGATAAGCATTCATTCACAAACTAAATCAGGAGACCTTTAACGTTTTACGTCCGATTCGCTCCTGTACACAGCTCCAGTTTGGGCATCGGCCTGTCATCAGATTTCATATTTAGTTGCTGCTGTAGCGGAAGTTTAGTACAATTATTTTTGATTAAATACTCCAAATCTCCACCCTCCATAATTGCACTTGCTTCAGTTGCTTGCTACTTTCTAACGGCGGTGAGAGTGGTGCAGTGACGCTATCTATCTATCGATTAGATTTATGATTCGTGGATATTATCCGGCTGAACAAAACGTGAATTTATCTAACAGGTTCGTTTTCCACAGACCTTATTTCCAACTATTTTCCAAAATCCTATGGAGAGAAATCCCATTGCTTTTTTGTGGAGGGAAGGGAACCCGAGCGCAGCTTACTTCCGGGTTTTAGGACGCGTCACTGCACCACTAAGTTGATGCGATTTGATTGGATTGTGAGGCAAGGAAAGCCAGCTGCCTCTGGCTTCCCTTGGCATGGCCCTGACCAATCACAGGTTGGCAAGGGCATGACGTGAGCCTCGTCTGATTGGTCAATCCCTCCTTTTTTTTTCACCAAGGGAAGCCAATAGAGTGGCGAAGTCCCTCCCCTTCCGGTGGACCTCCATGGGACCTTATTTCGGAAAAAATATGTATTGAAGTCAATGGAGAGAGAAAGATTATCTTTCGATCCCGTTTGAATTGAGCCACGAATTACGCATATGATGTTTGTCAATTTAAAAGATAATTTTACAAGTCAAAAAAATTAAAATGTGTCGTAAAACTGTGAAGTAACACTTTTTTTGTGTGAAACCGCTCAATGAACTACATCTCCCGTCTCGCACCACACACCAAGACGGCCGTCACGTTGGCACATTTCACTTCTTTCTTTCAGAATGAGGCGAAAAGTATTAAAAGAGGTGAAAATCACTACAAGTCTGGGCATGTTGAGAGCTGTACATACACAAAAGGGGAGTTAGTCGGTTCCGTAAGAGCCAGCATGCAGGACCGGGATTCTGGGATTTGTAGTCTTTCTAGTTTCGTATTTTTCATAGTCTTATATTTATATAATATTATAACAGTTTTAAGACAAACTCTGACTTTTTTTTTTACATGGAAATTATTTAAGATTGACAAACATCATATGTGTAATTCGTGGCACAATTCAAACGGGATCGAAAGATAATCTTTCTCTCTCCATTGACTTCAATACAAACTTTTTCCGAAATATGGGCTGCGTTTCACTTCGGTTAAATGGATTCCTTGCGTCCCTCACTTGTCGTTTCCCTGCGACTAGTCCCTCCCACCAGGGAAGCATGGAGAGACGCAAGGAAACCACGAGAAGCAGGGAAATGAGTTTTAAGAGCAATGGGACGTCCTTTCCTCCGGAGTGTCACGTGAAGTGACGTCCGTTTGTGATGACGCTGCACAGCTGATCGTCTGACAGCAGCTCTGTCCCCGTTATTTTCAAACACCCCCGCCTCTGTTAGTACACATTTACTGACACAAACATTTGTATCATCTGTTGTAGACCCAAATAAATAAAATCAAATAAGAACTCATTCTCAAAAAAGATAAACGCCATTCTTAAAATGTATAAACTAACATTAGTTAGATTAATATTGATTAGAGTGCACAATAGAAATAAAATAATTGAGAGAAGAAAAAGAGATATGTTATCTATCAAAACCCAGTTAGATTAACATTCATTGGATTGCACACTTAGTTTGTTTGTGTGGATATGTAGCAAATTAACATGTTAAATAGCACTTAATGACTGACTGAATGGAAATGACAATAAATGAAAATGTAAAACGAAAAAAGCGATCATGAAAATGTTTCCAATAAATGAATAAAATGATTTTTGACCACTTTGTTGTTCAGATATATCACATATTTGTAACTAAATTATACATTAATTGAAACAAAACACTGTAAACTGAGTTGTGACTCCCGTGAGTTTCATGTGTTTTCTTCACTCCGCTGGGAAACTGCTCTCATGTCAAGAAGCATCATATCAGTGCATGCGCCGCATCGTCCAATCAGTGAGCGATACACAGTAAGGGGGCGGGGCGAGTGTCTGAGGATTTCATCGAAGGATGGTCTGGTGGTTCCTCGATTATAGCTCCTCCGGCAAAAATAAGGCCATTGGGACGCTACTCAAGATGGCGCAGACAAATCAACTTCCGCTGAGACCGAGACCGAGGAGCGAGGAAATGAAAAATAAGAGAAGTGAAATGCAGCCAAGGTCCCAGGGCTGCGTTTCACTTCTCTTATTTTTCATTTCCTCGCTCCTCGGTCTCACCGGAAGTTGATTTGTCTGCGCCATTTTGAGTAACGTCCCAATGGCCTTATTTTTGCCGGAGGACCGAGGATCGAGGAGCGAGGAGCGACAATGGAGGAGCTATAATCGAGGAACCACCAGACCATCCTTCGATGAAATCCTCAGAGACTCGCCCCGCCCCCTTACTGTGTATCGCTCACTGATTGGATGGTGCAGCGCATGCACTGATCTGATGCTTCTTGACAGGAGAGCAGAGTTTCCCAGCGGAGTGAAGAAAACACATGAAACTCACGGGACTCACTCCTCAGTTTATACTGTGTTTTGTTTCAATTAATGCATCATTTAGTTACAAATATGTGATATATCTGAACAACAAAGTGGACAAAAATCATTTCATTCATTTATTGGAAACATTTTCGTGATCGCTTTTTTCGTTTTACATTTTCATTTATTGTCATTTCCATTCAGTCAGTCATTAAGTGCTATTCAACATGTTAATTTGCTACATATCCACACAAAGTGTGCAATCCAGTTAATGTTAATCTAACTGGGTTTTGATAGATAACATATCTCTTTTTCTTCTCACAATTATTTTATTTATATTGTGCACTGTAATCAATATTAACCAAACTAATAGTTCGTTTATACATTTTAAGAATGGCGTTTATGTTTTTTGTGAATTAGTTCTTATTTTATTTTATTTATTTGGGTCTACAACAGATGATACACATGTTTGTGTCAGTAAATGTGTACTAACAGAGGCGGGGGTGTGTGTGAAAATAACGGGGACAGAGCTGGCTGCTGTGTGACGCTCCGGAGGAAAGGACGTCCCATTGCCCTTAAAACTCATTTCCCTGCTTCTCGTGGTTTCCTTGCGTCTCTCCATGCTTCCCTGGTGGGAGGGACTAGTCACAGGGAAACGACGCAAGTGAAGGACGCAAGGAATCCATTTAACCGAAGTGAAACGCAGCCCATGAGTCCCACCGGAAGGGGAGGGACTTCGCCTCTCTATAGAGTGGCGAAGTCCCTCCCCTTCCGGTGGACCTCCATGGGACCTTATTTCGGAAAAATTATGTATTGAAGTCAATGGAGAGAGAAAGATTATCTTTCGATCCCGTTTGAATTGTGCCACGAATTACACATATGATGTTTGTCAATTTTGCAAGTCAAAAAAAAAAAAATGTGTCGTAAAACTGTGAAGTAACACATTTGTTTGTGTGAAACGCTCAATGAACTACATCTCTGGTCAACAACACACGTCACCAAGATGGCCGTCACTACTGTCTTGTCAACAAAACGATTGACTATCCTCACTATCACCACAATGAAACACGTCCTGAAGAATGTCATGCAAAGCTGCCTGCCTGCCTTCCTTTGATTCTCTCTGAACTGCCTGGTCGTTTTAATGTTTAATGTCAACCATTTGTGCAGATAGCATGAAGTAGAGAAGATCGCCGATGCTAACGTTAGCGTTAGCATTTCTCCCCCGGGCTTAAATGGTGTATTATAGAATGATCACACCGGTGACAGTACTATTCAAAGGGTTCACGAAATATGACTACTACTCTTACTGTTTAACATTTTGGGTTACTTAATGTTACTTCATGTTAAGGCTAATAAAAATGACAAGGCTGTAATGCTAACTAACGTGCTAGTTACTAGCTAGGTAGCTAACTTGATCAAGCCACTCCTGGTCCTTTCATCAGACGGGAAGCAAAAGAACGAGCAAGACCCATTGCTGGTATAATAACAACCTGGTACTAAGCACACAGGCATCTTGTTAAAGTTATCTTATCTTAGCCAGCGCCATATAGATAGATTAAATCTATATTGCGCTGATCTTAGGTATCTGAATGGTGGAGGAAAACAATTGTGACATCACTTACGCGACTCTGGGATTTGTAGTCTTTCTAGTTACGTATTTTTCATAGTCTTATATTTCAACAGTTTTACGACAAACTGTGACTTTTTTGACATGGAAATTATTTTTTAAGATTGACAAACATCATATGTGTAATTCATGGCACAATTCAAACGGGATCGAAAGATAAGTTTTCTCTCCCCATTGACTTCAATGCATAATTTTTCCGAAATAAGGTCCCATTACCCGGAAGTAGGTGGGCGTGACTTCGCCACTCTATTTCGGCTGGCCTCCTCTCGCAACAGTGAGTGCAATCTACTGTTTTACCATTACATCTAGAGGGGCGCTGTTTCCCTCTTTGTAAAATACTCAATGAGAATGGGGGAGAAATGGGCCGGCAGCAACACACAGCAAAGAAGAATGACCGAAACTAAACAAAGAGTTTTTATTTATTTATTAAAATTATAACTACAATCCAAAAAAACAGGGGAAGCCTGGCTTCCCTTGGCCTCCAGGAGAAAACGCCACTGTGGGAAACATAGATGTGTTTACAAAATGTCACGCCAATTCATAGTAATAGTCCAACAGTTTTAGATTTTCATGTGTGTACTAATGTAGTAGTCTGATTGACTACCTGACATCCATATTGCCACACTTCTAGCATGGTTGAAACAAAGATAGGGACTATATACTGTAAGTTTGATACTATTGGCTATATGATACCAGAGTTTCGATACCAGGGGTAACTTGCAAAAAGGTTGCAGTTAAAAAAATGGTCAATGTATCAATATATCTCATAAATGGTCATTGATGGTGACATTTGTTTATAAAGCCAAAATAAAAAAAATGGATAAGCCATACTTTGAGGTACTCTCCTGATGCCGATTAATTTGCCCAGTCCCTCTCACTGGTGGCTTACTTTCACTGGCAGCCGTCTAAACTCACTGACTCCTCATGATACAGAGGTATTAGGTAGCACTGAGGATGTGTTGTCTATTTCCTTTATTAACACCATAATGGAGCGGCCACTGTGAGGATCCCTCATCCAGCACAGATGTGAGAGCCCACCCAGGGCCCGGTGAGCCCGCTGACGCCCGTATTCATCAACAGCGTGTCACTTTTACGAGGTGGCTCTGTGGGAACCTGAGAAAGAGCCCCCCCCTCCCTCCTGCTCTACCTAACGCCAGTCAGCCAGCCCCCTCTTTAGATGAACATTTTTAAAACTTCATTAAAGGCAAAAGGTGCCATCAGCTGCGGGGCCTGTTTGATCAATAACACACACACACACACACACACACACACACACACACACACACACACACACACACACACACACACACACACCACACACACACACACACACACACACACACACACACACACACACACACACACACACACACACACACACACACACACACACACACACACACCACACACACACACACACACACACACACACACACACACACACACACACACACACACACACACACACACACACACACACACACACACACACACACACACACACACACACACACACACACAACCACACACACACACACACACACACACACACACACACACACCAGGACAGAGGTGCAGCAGTTCTCACTTGGCTTAAAAATGGCAACATGAAACAGAACAGTTTGAAACCGTTTGCTGAGTTATAGTTTTGTCCAAAGCAATCAACCTCCTAATTGTTTACAGTTTCCATTTTCTCTGCGTCCGGTGCCTCTTACTTTCTCCTTTATGTGTTTCATGATTTATTTTGGAAGTGGGAGTGTTGCGATATAAAGCAAACAATCCTGCTCTCTATCCAAACAAGGCCAAAATAATCTAGTTGCTTTGTTTGTCTGCTCCACCATCTTCTTCCAATATGAAATGTTCCAGATATGATTTTTGTGAGCTCAGAGACTGCCAGTGTGTCTTTCGCCTATAAATCTCTCAGCGAACTCTCTGGAGTCTTCTGCACAAAACATGGCAGATAAGAATGATAGGAACTGCATGGGGAGGAAGCACTGGGTTCAGGCTGAACATACAATATGCATGTGTAATGATAGAGGCTGCTGTCTCTGGTAAGCATGTTTATTTGGTACTTAACACCAATTATAAAAAGCCTATAATGTATGCATAGTTAAAATACAGGTGCCTAATTATGCAAAATAAACTGCTTCAACAATCCCTGTTCAATCAAAGTTGGTTTGCAGTTTTAACATTTCTAAACACGATACTTTAAACCTACTTCATCTTACTATACCTTATCAGCTGCTGCTAATATCTGTACGCTGCTATACGAGTAAACATTAGTGCTATCAGAAACCAGATATGTTATCTCTGTGAAGCATGCTAAATAGTTGCCGTGTGATGTTTGCATTTCACCACACTTGACGAAATCCCATTTTTATTTGCATCCAAACATAATGTTTCATTCCTAGCTTGTGGCTGTTTTAGTCAGTGACCTACCTTCTTTGCGCCAAATCCAGACTTTCCTCCTCAGCTGAATGCTCCGTTTGAGCTGTAAAAAGGAGAGAAAATATTGAATTAGGATGTATTAAGGGGTTTTGGTGCTATGGATAAACATGGTTTTCCTCTGATAACCAATAAGAACTGATCCCAGGAACACTGGTGGTTCCAGAGGGGGGCGCTGTGTTCATTAGCCATCCCTAAAGTTGTCAATGAGGAAGAAAAGAAGAAGAAAGGGGCTCTGGGTTGAGATGTCAGTGACACGGCAAGCGTGTTATCCAAGTGACAGTTAAGCACATTGTAAAGTTTGACGTGCTTCTGTGCGTTGACGCATGAGAGTGTGAGCCTGTGACGCCTGGGCTCGGGGCGGGGGGGCCGTGGTCTGTTCTGCGTGTGTGCGTCCACATACATGTGCATGTTCTAAGCAGAGCCGAAAGCAGGGGCGCAGGGTTGAGCAGAGAGGCTTGGGAACTGGAGGCTCCTGTGGACTCCTGCCATGTAAAAGTGTCTAAATAAAAGGCAGATGTGTGCGGCGGGCCAGGCCGAGGTGCAAGAATTTATCTAGGGCCAGAGAGTGCCTGTGATCTCAGATTTATTGCATTTTTCCAGATTCATCCTTTTTACAATGATGGGGGACCTTTCCTACTTGAAGATTTAAGAGGGGGAAGTCTCCAAAAAATTGTTCAAAGGCAGGTTTGGGGGTCTTTTGGGAGAAGGTGAGCTTAAGCCTCTGACCAACTACCTCTTTTACTTTCACTTTTTTTTTTTTTTTTTTTTTTTAAACATGTATGTGAGTAAGGGGGCTGAGGTAAACCTAATGAATGAAAGTTGTGGCCATGTCTGGGATAGAAGAAGGGGGGGGGGGGGTCCGTGACCAATGGCGTTAGTCTCAGTGGGGGTCAGGCTGGCGCCTGAGGTACCCCTCTGGTGCGACTGTGCAGAGGTGGCACTGGAGCCGAGAGGTTGAGAGAGAGAGAGAGAGAGAGAGAGAGAGAGAGAGAGAGAGAGAGAGAGAGAGAGAGAGAGAGAGGAGAGAGAGAGAGAGGAGAGAGAGAGAGAGAGAGAGAGAGAGAGAGAGAGAGAGAGAGAGAGAGAAAGAGAGAGAGCGGCCCAGGGAGAGAGAGTGTGAAGTCTCTCTTCCACCGCTCCCTGTGTAAACATGAAACCAGTAGTCGCTAACTAGAAAGTTATGAGATGTGCATGCTGAGAGGGACAATAAATGAGGGCTTTAAAACTCTGACACACTTTTCCAAACCGCGGCTATACCTAGCAGCTAGAAGACAAAGAGAGGGAAAGCAGTGTTAGAGGGATGCTTGGTGGAAATCCTCAGCATCTTTCTCTGTTTCCCCACATCACCTCTACTTAAAAACACATTCACGTCTTCATCAAAAACAGCTTCCTCAGACAGTTGTCATGTGCAAATTCTACTCAGTCTACGTAAGTGGAATCTTGGTTATTGGAGTCTGACTCACTGACAACAAATAAAAAGTACACGGATGTGATGATACACATGTATTCCCTAAGAGGCCCGGCGAAAGGAGACTTACATAAAGCTAAGAATAAAAGCAGGAATTTGTTTTCAATTAGTCATGGCCTTGTTTACAACATCAAAAAATGCCGCTAAAAGTATCCCCAAAGGTTTCAAAGAGCTCCTATTAAAAAAGGGAAAGGAAAAAGGTGCTTGATTAGATGATGAAATCGCCACGGGCAGTTTTTTCTTTTTACTTGGAGAATAGTTCTGAAGATACATGTTGTTGGTAGAGGGAACTTGGCTCAAAGCAGGGAGAGGGCGAGCACAGGAATACCCTTAAGAGAGAAAGGATAAAGTATGGATCACCGGATTTCAGAAGTATCCCGTGTTAGACCTGGTAGAGATCACACAGCCAAGTTTAAGAGGCAGAGCGAGGCGTTTGGGTTCACCTGCAGGCCCTGCTGTGAGCTTCTCAACAGGCGGGGTTATGGGTCAGCACTACTCAGTCAAACAAGTCTCAAGTCTTGATTCGCTTGTGCACTTTTGTCTTGTTTAAAAAGGAAGAAGTTTCCCTTAACAGTTCATTTCAATATGTTCAAATCATGTGTCAAACACATGCATCTGGCATCAGCCTCCTGAGCGTTTACCTGGGTGAGAAATGTATTCGATCACTGATGAGTCAGAGTTTAGAGCCTCAGCCGCTCTTTGATGTGAGGAGCTGTTGCTTTGTTTGGCCTTTTGAAGTCATGGATTCATCACGAACAATGATTACACCCCGCTCCTCCCAACGCACGGGCAACGGCTCGCGGAATTCTGTTTATGAAAGCGAGGTTTACAAGTATCCCACTGGAGAGTTTATGTTCAAGATGTGCCTTTGCAAATCAATGCCGCTTTGTAGCCAGTGGCAACCGCAGTGGTTTCTGTAAAAGCTTTTGCGATAATGGCCAAAGGGGAGGCTTAAGCGCTACTCACAAGTTGTTAAGGGGGATACACTAACTAGAACAATGTCATGGCACATTTCCATTAAAACAAATTGGTTCGGTATGAAATAACAAACAATCAGGAACTTTACTATAAACATGGACTCTCCACAAATGTTCACTCTGCACCGTAAACATACTGCTCAATCTCTTTGGGAGATACCTCATCTGACTCTTTAATGATGGAGTGAGTGTATTGTTTCAGATTTGTTTAAGTGGGGTTGTATGAGGTACTTATCCCTACAGTTGATAGCAGTCAGCATGCCCCAAGTTGGAGAAGAAATCAGGAATACTGGCATTAAGGCCAAGATATGTTCTACTGGGGACGGAGGCAGCAGCAAAGTGTATTAAATACAGGCCCTCCTAAAGAAGGTTAATATAAACCAGCCACCCGACTACATTAACAGGCATTGCTGGTTTATTGCCGAGTTTTGGGTCTTTTTTGCCCACGTTTTGAGCCTCCATGTTAATCCAAAGCACCCTAATTTCCTACTGGTTTAAAGTGCTTATCATAAAACTGTCATGCATTTAGCTATTGTCCAGCTATTTATCCAGGCACATCTGAATCAAGAGATGTGACAGCAGAAGAAAGAAATGGAACCATCTGAGGTAAACTAAGAGATCTTGGACACAGCGGAGGGTTCGTGTATAAGCAGCTTAGGTGAAGCAAAAGTGGAGCAGCATATGGGTGTATAATGGCCGGCATTGATCATTATTTTATTGATAAGTGAGACAAAAGTGTACACAGAAACCTTCAATAATGAACCAAAAAAAGCCCTTGTGTTTGAATTCTTACATTGTTGATTTTCTCCAGCAGAAAATAAAGTATTAAAAGGTTGAAAGGGATTTATTTTCCTGTGCATTTCAGCCCAACTTGCAGTTTGTGATTTCGGCAATAGAAGAAACAAGGTAAGGATATTTAGGGTGGCAGTTACTACAACTATAATAAATGCTCAGAAGACTAGTGTGTGGATCAGAAAGCGGACACACGGGGGGATGATCAGTGTGTCCCGGGGGAAGCTCTGCCCCTGTCCCGGTGGTCCCCAGCCCTGATCCACTGAGGCCGGCCAGTCTTTACAAGGCCGCGGCCAGAGGTGCCCTGCCAGCTTTATGGCAGCAGAGAGTACATGAGAACCATGTTAGAGGCAATGTGATCCCTTCTACAGGCCTGCAGACTGTCCTCATGCTGTCTTACAGCGCAGCGAGACGCCCTCTCCCAGCAGAACACACACACACATATATACATGCTCTGAGAGGCAGATCTGACCATCAGTCTGACATGGCAAAAAACATAATTACATCTTTCTCTTTTTAAAAAAGGTCTCAGGGTGAAGACGGGGCTTTTCTGCTCTGTAAGCACGGTTTAACGACTAGTTCATAACCTCCATCTTTGAAGACACTGACCATTTCTTTCAGGGTCCTTTACAACTTAACATAAGACAATTCATCTTATGAGCAGGACTGAGTAAGAATTTGTGCATGGAGAGTTTGGGGAGATTTGGCAAAGATGCTTTCTCTTTATAAACACAAAACTGAGCCTATCACCTAATTCGGGATTAAATAAATAGTTAACATATCAATCAATAATTTCTCTCTTTTTGAAAAAGAGATCATCTTTTGGTGTCATTGTCGAGATGTACATAAAATCTTTGCTAATGATTCATGTAAATACATTTAACAATCCAGACTCAATATGTATATATGTTCATTTCATTTCATTCATTTCTTGTTTTAACAGTTAATAACCTGTATATCATTTTGATTTTTATATTTAATTGTATTATTCTTGTGTGAATCTGTACCGTCCTGATTTTCGCTCTCACCCTGGTGCCGCTTAAAATCCTGAATTTCCCCACGGGGATTAATAAAGGTCCATTTTATCAAATCACAACTTATGTTTTTGCGGTTAACTTTTCTGTGAATTTAGTAAAATAATGGAAAGGGAAAAAAAAATACATATTTATAACTAGCAAATAATTTGTGTTTCCATGCTGTTTTCGTGTGTGCAGTTTTGCCACAGATAAAACCTTTGGACTCACCAGCAGAGACGAATCCGGCCATCTTCTCCTTGAAGGGCTGGAGGTTTTCTTCCGACGAGTTAGCACACACCTTCTGCACGTTCTTTTCACAAGCTGTCAGAGAGACAGAGGAGACAAAGGAGGGAAATGAGGAAGGATATAAATGCATTATAATAAACAGAATTGAAGAAAAATAAATTAATTGGTAAGAGTTAAGTCATTAAAAGACAAACTAATTAAGAACTTAAAAACAAATTAATAATAAGGGGAGGTGAAACACAAGATCACTTGAAGGAAGCTTGAGCTCTCTTTAAAGCCATTTTATTAAATTAGAAACTCACAAAATCTTTTATCTTAACCTGAAAACAAATAATCTACATTGTTCTTATTGTTTTCTTTCAGTAGCCCTCTTGTTGTTAAGTGTGTGGAACATTATGTGTTTTACACTCACAATAATCACAATTACTGACTGACTAAATGTGCCACAATGGAAAACCACAGACAAACTTCCCTTGTTACCTCCCCCAATGAGGGGGAGACACAACTGGGCGTAACACAAGGAATGAAAGAAAATGTAATTCAACTAAAAAAACAGAGAGAGCATTTCATTCAGATTTCAAAACATAAAATTATAGTTTTATTTATAGTTTAATTAATTCGTTTTTTTCCTCCTTTTTCTGTTACTAATTGATTTGAACGGATACTATTAGTGGAAAGAGTGTGTACAAATCAGTGATATGTGTCTGATTTTTACATGATGTTGTTGTTTCCGATGTCCTATTATTGTAGTCTGGAAAGATGCAGTCAAAGACACATTTCTGCTTTGTATTCTGCGTCCGACCTGGTTGTCCATGTGAGAGCAGCAGATGTGTTTGCTGTTTGTGGACGGGCTTGGTGCCAAACGAGCCAGCTCACACAGAGGAAACAGCCGTGACTGAGCGTGTTCCAGCCGAACCTCTCCACTGTAAGCCTGGGTTACTTTACACACAGACGCCTGGTGAAAGAACTTTGGCACATTCCTCCAATCTGCAAGTCATTATTGGCCGCAATAAATACCTTAACTTGCTTATGACTGCATAGCATAATAGTGCCGCAACACAACAAGAGCGTTAACAGGTCTGGCCGCTGTCTCACTTCACTGCGTCGCAGCTTTTAGATCCGACTTTGGCTCTCATATGTTCGCACGTGGAGCCGCTGCACCTGCAGCTCGGAGACCTCAGTCCATTACATCTTTTATTTATTGGCTGTCTTGATAGATCAGACAGGAAACACGAGGAGTAACTAGGTGCAGCCTCACAGTCGGGATCCCAGAAACCCTTATTGGATGGTTAGGGCAGGCAGTTGTGAAAATAAAAAACAGAAATCAGCAGGCATACAAACATGACAACCAAAATATCCTGTTTAGACAAACTGCATTTCATTACAAGAAATCCCCCAACTCAAAAGGACCCATTAAAACTGTGTTCAAAACAGCAAGTCTACAATTTAAAAAGGCGGCTCGCTTCCAAATGTGGTCCAGACAGCAAAGGCCGCAAAAAGGAAACTCACAAAAACAGCAGCTGTAAAGAATAAAAACTCCAGTTTGAGACATTGTCTTGGTTTTAGAGTTGTGTATTGAACAGGAGTATTCTGCTTCATGTTGAAGGTCGGACAGGAAAACCTTTAGGGCCTTTGCCTACAGTTTATGATTCTCTATTGGTCCTAAATAAAGCCAAAGGGTGTGTTAGTGGAGTGTTAATGCGTCGCTCTGCACAAACAGTCCCACAAAAAACCTGGACGGGACAAACGAGAATTAACAATACGTTTTATTAAATGTTTTAAAACAAATTGTTTTTATGTTCCGCTCTGATGTGCTGAATACAATGTGCTGACAAACTATTTTGACAATAATTGTTTCCTTTCTTCATGTGGTCCTAGTCATAACTTGTTCTGTATTATTTTGTTTTTTTCTTAAAATGTTGATAATTATGGCATCATAATTATGATTAACAATTTTTGTAGGTACATAGGTATATTTTTAGAATAATAATTAACATATATTATAGTAACAATATAGAGATGAATATGCTGGTAAGGTATTTTTAGTACAATTGTATGGTAAGTGATTTGAATTTTTTTTGGAGTCACTGACAATTATTTTTCTTAATTCTCAGAAATAAATTACAAAAATAAAAATGTATATATTTTCTCTAATCAAACAAATAAAAAGTGCACGGATGTGATGATACACATGTATTCCCTAAGAGGGCCGGCGATCTGTGCATATCTATAATCCATATTTTGATATTTAAATAGGAAGTGAATAAACCAGAATAAAAGTCTAATGACCATTCCGATATACAAATGACAAATAATGAACCCAAAAATCGAATATTTTTTTAGTTAAGGTATCGTCTGGATACAAATATTTACGATGACACAAAAGAGAATTTAATGGTAAGAACAGCTAAGAAAAGTGATAATAATCACTGCTCCTCTAATGGAGACTAGCTAAGAAAACAAAGCTTGTTTTCCAATTTACAACAACGACTTCACTAGAGTGTTGCCCCCTGGTGTCAGACAGTGTGTCCCGTCAGGTTCTCAGTCAGGTCATGTAGCCACAGAGGACAGTGTCCTACCACAGACGCACACTACACACATTTACTAAGAGGGAAAAACAGATGAGATCACAGGCAGTGGTCTCAGTATTTTTGGAACTGAGGTGCTAATGTATTCTCCATCAAGACATCATTGAACATAGGACTGTTAAAAAACATCATCCTGATCAACATTAAGCACTTTTTTGGAATATGTTAGGCCAGCAAATAAGGAGGAAATTTGAGCTTTTCATGAGCCACATGTGAGCTTCCATGTGCAGACAAATCCAAGCAGATCCCCAGGTAAAGATGCCACCATGAGTGAAAACACAGACTGAATCAGAACTGGTATCCTGAAGCACTCAAGCAACACTTGCATATGCAATTCTATCTATAGAGGAATCATCCTCTAATCTATCACATCCTACGTGGGGAGAGTCAAGCAGCTATTGTGTAATAATGACAACAGCTGTGGGTAACTGGGGGCGGTGGGAGAGTTAACGGGAAGAAAAACAGACCTCTGCTCCAGGATTTACCCTGCGTGGTTTGCAAAAAGATGGGCGCCTTTGATGACAATATGTAATTATGATTTTACCGCAGTGAGCCAAAGCCCCTCACTACAGCTACCAGGAAATCACATCACACCAAGACAATGCACAACTGTGTGTGTGTGTGTGGATTATGAAAAGGCTTAAACAGAGAATGGGCAGCCTGTGGAGCACCACAAGATGAGCAAGCTAGCAGTGTGATGAATGTTTCTGTCTCAAAACACCCCGCCACCTCCTGTCTCTGTAGCTCTGGATCATTATTAAAAGTAAACACTGAGGGAGATGACAAGCAGACAGAGAAACGCATGAAAAACACAAAAAAGATTTGTTGCCATCAGAATTACAGTCCCAACTACACCAATAACTCATTTGAAATCTTGTTATTTTCAGTTTTACAAATCCCTGTTTGTAGAATCAGATAGTGAATCTTAAGCCCTGTTGTAAGAAAATAAATTAAATTGGGAGGTACTTTGGAAAATGTTTTTATCAGAGGTTAAATCAGTACAAGGCTCCATCCCTGGCATATTTTCTGTTATTTATACCTGGAAAGTGAATTCTCTCACTGATCCCCAATTATCTCCAATCCCAGCAGACTGTCAGACTTCCAGCTCCCCCTTCTACGGGATGAAGCCTGCTACCCCCCCCCCCCCCCCCCCCCCCCCCCCCTTCGCTGAGGCCAGCCAGGAGACTACCTCTGTAGGGAGAGAATGTTAGACACTCTCTCCCATTTCCCTCCTCATAAATCACCAGCTATCCATCAAACTATAACCCCTTTTCGTACCTTTTTGTTGGAGAATACTCTGTTGACAAGTAGAGACATCAGGCAAAATGTGCTGGCTCATGAGAGAATGCCATGATAAGTCATGACAATATGTATCTATTTAAAAGTACAACTAAATGAATTAGTTCTCATAAACATCATTTTGATCAAAAATGTAATGAAATGTAGCAAAAAGGTGGACTTGATTTGATGCATTATCTTAGGCACACGCCATTTGCAACCTATCATTGACACACATCCCAACAGTGAGCATTATTTCCCTGTTGTTTGTTGACTGTACCTCAGCACGCCGACTTCACACATGCCATTCCTAGCGGAGCCTCTGTCGTTAAACAGACGTCAGGCTAAAAGGCCCTGCCTGAACCTGACATTAAAGGCCATTTAAAATCAGGACACTGTCTACATTTGCCACAGTGATGAATGCCTAACCTGGGCCAGGGCTTCTATGAAACACTAAACTCCCCTGAGCAGCAAATGAGCTCTGACCGTTTCTTTTTATTTGATCCTATTTCATTCGGTAGCGTCCCTGCCTCTCTGTCCAGTCCAATTACGCAGCAGTTAAAAGGGATCTTTATGTAGGTACTCACAGGACTGAAAATACAACTTCGAGTTTGATGAGCGAGTTTGCATGATAGAGGTTCAGTTGTTTTCTTTAGGTGATGGACTCTAATTGAAGATATTTGTCCTTATGGGAGCCCTACAGTAGGTTGGTTCCTCGTGGCCTCCCACTCATCCCTCTCCCCCTGAGAGGAGCACACAGAGAGGTCATCACCCTCTCCCCAAACAGGAAGCCCCATCAAAAGAGGATCATGTTTCTGCACAAGCCAAGTGAAGGAGAGGGCAGCCAAAGTGGACGGGGACCATCACGCTAACTAAATGCTAAACAAACATGCAGCATCTGAAAACACACTCCAGGGTTAATTTACATACAGTATGCTGAGATTTGAGAGATAGACACCAATGTGATGCTGTGTAAGGAGGAGGCTTAGCTTAGAGAGACTGCTCGCAGCATAGAGTCTCCTGACATTTGACCTTAGCCTGGAGGGCGAGACACCGCCGACCACGGCAGTCGCCACCTCAGGATCAGGTGAGGGGCAGACAGAGCGAGTAACCCGAAGTGTGACTCAGTGTTAGCCTCTCGGTGTCGGACACATTTCACAATGTGGATGGAAGTGATCTGTGTTAGCATTATAATTAAGACCACTTGCTTTCTTTAGGCTGGTTTATAATAGCCCGGCATAAATATTTATTCCTGGCGGCTGGAGAGGATAAAAATGGTGGGAGTCAGAGGTGGAGCTCGCCAAACATCCAGAATCCAACGCTCGCCCTGTGACGCTAATACCCCCGAGGACTACTGTGCCAGACTGTGCTGCAGCAGAGATCAAATACAAGGGCCCTTATGTTGCATTTATTGTCTTCAGGTCTTCCATTTTTCCTAATAAATGAGTGACAGCTTGAGGTGGGTCTGGGTACTTTAGTAGACTCTTTGTATTTTTCCCCCAGGTCAGAGAGGAGAGGGCTTTAACAGCAATCTAAAAAACGTAGGGGAGAGCTGCTGAGCATATCTAATTGCTTTCATATGCCGTATTATTGGTTGATTTAAATAACCACAGACACCAGGGGCACTGGGGGGCATCGCCTTTAACCTCCGATTGGCCTGGGCCAAGACTGGCTGGCTGGCTGAGGGGCTCGGCGCCCACGACACTTTGAGCTCTGAACACCAAAATCAAGTTTACATTGCGTCAGTTATTATTTCCGATGCTTCGTCAATGAGCTGAAAGTTGCCTTTTTTGGATTCAACTCCTGCTCTAAAACAAAGAAATGCAGAAGAAACTTTGGCTAGACGCTCTGTCATAGTTCCTGAAACATGAGAGGTTGTGGTGTTATGATGACACAGCTTTTCAGAGATACAATGACTGAAAACTGGGAAAAAGCCGGCCTCAGGCCATGCAAGGTCCTCAATACAACCCCAACCCTTCTTCACACAGGGCAGGAAGATAACATGGAGATCAACATTTACATCCAAACTGCGCTGGTGAAAGATGGTACTGTATACAATTACCCTGACTGATTTACAATGAAACAAATGTGACCTAACAAAGGAAAATGTGGTTTAAGCCTCGACACCCACAGTGGAAATGAATATGCAACAGGGTATGTCCTACCAGTCAAATCTTTTTTCAGCTTCCTCATGTCCTTGGTGATGTCTTCAAATTTAACCTGAGCAGCCTGGAAGAAATCCTGAGGCTCAGGCATAGGGAACACACTCTTATCTGTGCCAGCGTTCTGTACCAGGGGAAGGAAATATAAAAAGATATATGAGTGACAGATGTTTTACATTGTGTGTATTGTGTTAATGTGATTGACAGAGCCTTACCTTGTCAAAATTACGCAGGTAGTACAAAACAACATAATCCACCAGGTTCATCCGATTGTCCTGATAAAGAAATTACAATTTTACTTTAGATATGAATATACATCTCTCTACTTTGATTGTTTGGCTTTACTTAGCTAACAAAACATTTACCAGGGAATTATGGCAGATTTTCAATGTTACATTGCATGTGTTACCCTGCTCTTGACGTCCTTTAATTTGGGAAGGATCTCCAGTCCGAAGCCATCAGCCTGACCTCTGGTCCTGTTCCCTCCATTCATATAGTTCCCAAAGGCCAGAACAAGACCCATCACTTCCCGCAAGCTGTCACACTCCAACAGTTCCTGACACACACACACACACACACACACACACACACACACACACACACACACACACACACACACACACACACACACACACACACACACACACACACACACACACACACACACACACACACACACACACACACACACACACACACACACACACACACACACACACACACACACACACACACACACACACACACACACACACACACACACACACACACACACACACACACACACACACACACACACACACACACACACACACACACACACACACACACACACACAACCTTTGGGTTAATAAACCTTAACGCTAAATAATGTAACTCATTGTGCCTGACTCAATAAAAATAAATAAATACAATAAACCTTAACGCAGCTTAACGACACTTTCGGAGAAAACTGCTCGTGGACATGGTGTTCTTACTTTGCTGACATTGGAGACGATCTCCACCTTGCGCCGGATGGAGGAGATGGTATCGAGGAAAACTGCCTGGAAGATGATGCAGTGGGCTCGGCCCTCAAAGTCGGGAATCTGGGAGAGCTCATAGAGAAACCTGGAAAACAAAAGGGGAGGAGGAGGTGGTGGTGGAAGAGAAAGGGGTGTGATGTGTTATGACAGAATTAAACAAAACGTCTAACAGGAAGAACTATTTTGGATCCTTGGCAGGCGGAGTCGATGTTGCTGTTCACAGGCAGCTGATAGTCATGAGCGGCACTGCTCGGCTGGGTTTGAAAGGTCCGCGGGGTCAGGTGGAGGTAGAGCAACGAGCGGGGCACGGAGACTGATCAAAGGAAGCTCCGGCCTGATGCGGGACGACTTATGTAAACAGTGCCGTGTCAGAGGGGAGCAGAGCGGTAACATCCTGTGTGATTAGGCCATGCTGATGGGGCTAGACGCTGAGTAGGGATGACTCGGGCAGCAGTAGTGACAGCTCTGGTCAAACATGGAAATAAGAAGGCCAGGCCGAGCGGCACCGCTGGGTCCAGGCCTCGTTAATGGGCCCGAAACTACTTAACCCTGACAGGAACTACTGGAGCAATGTCCATTACACACACACAAAGTTGTAGAGACTTTATGACAAAAAATACTTAAGAAAGAGGGAATCAAAAATGTATCCCAATATTAGGCTAAATTATTTAATATGTTCTAATAAACGTATTAATTATTAATATTGGAATACATTTCTTTTTTAATTTAATTCATTTGGGGTTGGTCTGTTTCGTGGGAAATCTCTGAAAGTAAAGTAAATGTAATAGACTATAAATAAATACTGACAGCACTAAATACAATATCTAAACTCAACTTAATTTATCTTAGAAATACAGGCGAGTTTATCATGATTTATGAATGTATTTAAAAAAGATCTTACTGTTCGGGTTTGTCCAGCAGTTTGACTTCATCTTCCTTTGCATTCTCATAATGTTTCGTTATCTTGCCCAACTCATCACTGGTGGCCCTCTAAGAAGAAACACACATCGAAAAAACAGGAAACATTTATAACAAATTGTTGCAATAAAAATAATACGACCTTTCTATTCTCGTTAAAACTGTTGGATAACTTTAGAGACTTGATTTTATTACAACAGACAGACCGCTCCTTCATACTTACATTTTCAAATAAAGCCTCTATGGTCTCCAAATCCACCACAGAGTTGTCCACAGTAAGCACAGCTGGAACAGTAAAGATATTCATTATGAGCAGTCAGTCTTATAAATGAATAAGATCTTTGCCAAAGCATGCTTCTTTTTAACTGCTGCCAGTGCATGGAGAACAAACTGATTTTTCCCACAGTAAACTCATGATAGCCCTGTAACTTTTTCAAACTTCGGCTAAAAGAAATGTATATATTTTGCAATACATACTACATATTGGCAAATCTATATGCAATACATACTACATATTGTAGAAGAGAAATAATATTTGATTAAAAGCAAAGTCTATCTTCATCTACACTCCACCGACACACACACACCATGATTGAACTACGCAGCTCATAGCTAACTTAGAATGTCAGCTTGAGGTGGTGAAGCCAGGCTCCGGGTGTAGATATATGGAGGTCAGACTGGGTCTGACGCCAAGGATGCTTTGGCCAACGCTGACTCAAAACAGATTGCCTGCTTAACCTCTTGGCTGACTGTAATGATTTTTAGAGATCGACAGGAGATGGTGAAACAAGCGAGAAACATAATTAAGGTTAATTAAGTCTGGCAAAGATCATGATTTAGCCACATAAAAACTGAGATGTGTGAAAAAGGTTTAAAGTTTCTTGTCCTGCTTTGCCTACTGGCTGTGTGTTTGTTTAGCCTGACCCAAGTAGTAAAAACGAAAGGCAAAAAGAGAAAGTGACTCATGTTCCGTGTCTGAGAAGTGTCACAGGTTTATAGCTCAGTGAGGGAGGAGGACACGACAGGAGGGATGGCTCCAGTGCTGCACAGTCAGTTGAAAGTTGTCTGGTTGGGGTCAACTGAGGAGGGCAGCATACTCTCAAAGCAGTCCCTCAATGAGACTAAACATTACCAAGAACTGATGCAGGAACAGAACTGTATTCTACGTAGAATAGGCTCACACCGCCATACTTTATGATTAGAGATATTATTGTATTTTCAGCTGTCAAAGTATAAAGATAACAACACAAGCTAACTTCAGTAGGCTAATGCTATTAAACAACATAGCTTACATTTTCAAACAACAAATAGCGTAAAGTTAGCACATATAGGCATAAAGAGAAAGGCCGGAATTGACTGTATATGTAGCTTATTGTATTAGATAGTAGTAGCTCAACGGTCAAATATCGTGTAACATAACAACACAATGTCAGAAAGTTGGGCTACTCAGCAAATATTTACAAATGTTTGCTAAAGTTAGCTAACATAACAATAGCTTTTTACTATATTAACATTAAAAGCAAAGCTTTGTATGTTTTTGCCACTGAGGCTACAATTGACAATTATGCAATGACAACAAATAGTCAAAAGTGTTGTAGCCAAAAAATGAACACAATGTTAGTTACACAGCAAAATATAGCAAAAGTTTGCCAACATTAGCCAATAAACTACCAGTCAAAATGTTTGTCATGCCAGACCAAGTAAATGTTAGTGAAACTGGGAGACAATGGAATTTAAACATTTAATTTCTAAAGACAGGAATGTGTTATTTCATGCCTTTAAATTAAATTAATATTGAGATCATAATTTATTGAATTCTAGCTACTACCAATATTCATGTGTAGTATACATTCAAGAATTCGAGTTTTGAAAAAGGTTTAAGGTATGTTTATAACAGTTTAAAAAGTGCTGTTTATGGAGTACCACGCATCATTTATCAAATTGGGACAGGTACACAAGAGTATTTTAACAACACAGCCCTAGTCTTTTCAATGACACACTGCTTCCAGCTAACAAGGTAATACTTTTCATTCTGGTTCCCAGCTGTTCTTGTGGCAGAGAAGCTGTCAATGTGGTCCCAATGTCTGGATCACAGAGAATGCTGGAGGTCCACTTCCTACATCTTATTAGAGTGGATTATTCAGTCCCTCAGCCATGCAGCCGTCAATCACACACCAAAGGGGGGCCTGCTCCAGTGTGCACAGGAGCACTCTGATCCGAGGGGAGCCGGATATCTCTCCACACCGACAGATCAAAGCCTGCCTGCCAACCGCCTCACACCCTCTCCTTCTACTTTTCACTCATCGGCTTTGGTGTGGAAGGGCATGTGTGGTATGTGAACATGTGTATGTGTGTGTGTGGTTAGTTGGTGTGTGGGGGAGAGCCTCCCTTTGCCCTTGAACCATGGTGGCCCTTGAGGTCCCCCAGTCACTCCGGCGGGTGCAGTTGACCCCCTTCCTCCCTCAACCAAAGTGCTACCTTTCCTACTCCCCTCTTTCCCTTTCTCCCTCCCTCCCTAGTAGCTCTAATTACATTACATGTCCCATGTCCTTTTAATTTGGCAACAAAGGGGAGGCAAGAAGGCGAGGCCAGGGACTGGAGGTCTTAAAAGTGCTTATTAAGGGCCATCATTGTCCGATTCAAATTGTCCATTTCACATACAACACCCATTAAAGACACCAGGAAGCAGCTTCATGCTGGGTGTTTAACCAAACCTCCTCTACAAACTGACACTGGAACAGAGAGAAAAGGATTGAAGGGTTAGGAGAAAAAAATGGGCGTCCTGGTGTTATGTGCTGTTTGGCTTGTGTTTGAGGTGGTTTTATGTGGTAGCGCAGTGTCTGCTAACTGTGGAAGGTGGTTTTGTACATGCTTAGATCATTAGTGGGGTGTCAGTCCCATTAGGCTTGTGGAAACCGTCACTGGCTACAATAAACAGATCTGCTGGCCGCATGCTCAGACTAGCAGGCGGCAGGCACTCTCCGCCACAGTCCCATCTACGCTGTCCCCAACACACATATTATGTGTTTACACACACATATAGCCACTTTACCACACACACACGCCTGTGTTTTCCACAGAACAACCAAGCATGCAATCAATTCATGCAAATGAGAAAGTTTGCCATTTGATTTTAAACAGTGCAGGAGGTATTTAAAGCAACCTGGCAGGAAAAACTGAAAGGCTGCTTTTATCCGTCTCACATTTTGGCAAACTAGGCATTTTCTATCTCATCATGATTACTGGAAAAGTCATTCATGTTCCATTCGAAACAAAAATTGTTAATATTAAAAAGGTGCCTCTAGTTACAAATTAATAGCTGTCAAGAGCTTGGAAATAATTCCCTGCTGCAGGGCTCACTATCTCATCTCTAAGAATAACTCCATCTGCATTTCATCAGGAGTCATCCTCAATTTATTGTTAAACGGGACTGTAAATTTGGTTTATTGCTGTTGAATTGAAATAGGAGCTCCTTCCTCGAAAGAGATCAAAATTAAATCATAGTGTGCACAAAGATCTTAACATTTCAAAACAGACTGACATCGGAAAATACTTGTTCACCTTGCTGAATGTCCTTCATCTCCAGATGCAGGCTCGATATTAGAATGCCGACTGCTTGCGAACGCTTCCCATCCAGCAGCTTGATAATCTGAGAAGAAAACGGAAACACATTATTCCTAGTATTAAACAGGGCGAGTTGGTGGAATTCAGAATAAACCCCACAGTGTGCATTTCACTTAATAATGCTTAAGCTTAATTCCAAATGTTTAATAAATGATATAGTATAGTGGCTCATTATTGAGAAGAGAACAAAATATGTATTATTGCCACATTGTAGGAAGTTGGTTTCACATTTCAAATAATGTTAGGGTTCATTACGAAACCTTTACTCGAAATTAAACCACCAGATTTCTTCCCAACAAGAGTTTATCATCAATTTCATTATACAAACACAGGCATAAAACAAGCTGAGGAACAGATGGTGAATAAAAAGTTAATTTCTGCGATGAGAGGCCGGGTGAAAATCACTTAGTCACTTCCCCCGGCTGTGGAAGCAGATGATAGATGATGAGCAAGACAGAGTGCCTGAAGCCCAGAGCAGCCTGGGAATCATCTCGGTTGACCCACACGACCAGACTAATCAACACACATTGTCGTAACCCATCATTGTGATGCAAATGACTGGGAAATATGCCGAACACACGTAGCTGGGACACACTTTGTCAAGTTACATCAATGAGGGAGCAAAGTCAAACAGAAAAGCACCTCCTCCAGTTTACCGAAGAACATGTGTGAGATATAATCAAAAAATATCAAGTCGCAGTGAAAGTACAAAGGCAAAAGTGGCACCATAAAAGGACAGTCTAGAAGAGCAAGCTTTTATAACAAACTATAAATTCACAGGATTTTTATTTGTGCGTACACATGGTCACAATTACTTATGACTGAATTAGCCGTAAAGCCAGAGAGAGTTTTGGCAAGGTAAAGCCCCGCTCTAAAAGTTAATGTGTCAGGCTTCTTCATTAGGTATTATGGCAGTGTCGGCTACTGGGCTGTCCAGTGGGAGCTGGAGAGCCGAAGCCTTAGAAGTGGGTATTGCATTACAGGGCGTTAGTGGGTGCCATGCTGCTTCCAGCTCTATTACCTGGATCACTGGGGATCTCCCACTCTAGGGACTTGAGACGGCTGAGTACCAGGCTTTCCCAACACCTCTAATTAACCACTTTGGACGGGCCACACTTAAAGCAGTCCAGGAACCCTTCCCGCTTACTGTGGCTACAGAAATCGCCAATTAGCTCAAACAGTTACGTTAATGAGAAAAGACAACTGATGCTGGATGCTTGGTTTCAGACAAGCAAAACAGCGGAGGGAGACGCGTGATGCTGATGCTGAGACAGGTACAACAAATAGCTGATGTCTCCCTCCTGTGGGCAGAACAATACTTTAGTTTGAAATGCAAACGGGTCAGTAAGAGAGAAAGGCGAGCCGCCTAAGGAAATAAACAAACTAATGAAGGGGAGACACTGGGAGTGTCGGCAGTTTGAGCTGAAGCAGGTGGCTGATGTTATGCGAGGTGGGCAGGGGGACGCTGGTTCGGAGCCGAGAGGAACGTTTACACAACCACGGATGAGCAGCCAGCATGCTCCGTGGTGACTGTCTGTCTGACTATCTGTCTGGAATCACCCAGGCAGATGTTACAATAACAACTGGATCAAGACTTCACATCCATAACCACCTCCGATACACTCCGCAACCCCGGTCGTGTTAATCTTACACCCACTCTCCTACGTCACAGCCACAGCTTCAAATATGTCTTTAATAAACGCACCATGATTGCTCATAAGTCATCCCCATAAACCAGTTAAAGCTGATGTTTGTTTAAGGAGATCCGCTATGTTTAAACTTGATACAGGTTTGATTTATGTGCTTAGGGGAAATTACTGTTTTTTGTTCATATTTGCTCACGTACAAACTTTAGCTCGATTCATTTCCTCATCTCTGCCTCCCTTCTAATCCCTCAATCAAGTATGCACCGACATGCCCATCCTCCCCAGCCCCCCCCCACCACCACTCCTATAGGTGCCCCGTCTTCATTGCCTCCTCTCGCCAGTGGAGCGGAGCCACATGCCTGCAATTACACCAGAGTCCAGTCCAGTCCGGTCTGCTCGGGCGGGAGAGCTGTCTTCCATGTCATCTCCTCTGCTTTGATATGCTAATCAGCAGCGAGAGAAGGGCTCCAGAGTAAACAAGAGCTTTGATTTCTCTGTGGCACACATGATAAAGATTATCTCACTCATGTAGGCATCGTCTGCATCCCCCAAGTTTCAACTTTTTGCGGAGTGTGGAGATGTTGGAAAGTGGGGAAGTGGCTCATATGCATAATGTACACACACATTCCATTCCCTCCCACTCATCTCCTCTCGCCGCACACACTGCCCCAGGCCGTGGTGTTAGCATGATCTGGCAACACTTTCTGAGCAAGTGCATAATGACTCGCGAGGAGGACGTGCCGTCATCACACACGTGCGTTCAAGCACACGAACGCACGAAACACCGAAACGTACACATGCCGGTGCATACACAAACACAAGGAGAAACAAACAAACAAGGTCATTGAACACACGCAAATACCAACACAGATTCAATGCCAACATTATAACAAGAGGCAGGTCTCCCACCGTGTCCAGCGGTATTGGCAGACATCAGAATCAGAATACCTTTATTAGTCCCACAGAGGGGAAATTTGCGTAGTTACAGCAGGAAAAAGAGCCAGACAGCTTAATGTTACATATGTTAAATATGTGACATGCATTTAAAAAAAAAAGTACTAAGTTATGATATAATAAAAAAAATATATATAATAAAAAATGACATAATTAAAAAAAGATACACATCCTGTAACAGTTCTTAGGATTTAGCAGCCAGGTATACATTACACAGTTATTAACGGAATCTATATATATTGCACATCTAGCACATATTGCACATAGGTGGTTGGTATTTAACAGCAGCAAGTTACACAATTTACAAAATACATGCAGAAAACACTGTGGTCAGATTCTGAAAATGATGCAGCCTAGTTTATAATCCTAATGATAGGACATTGAAAAATGTTAGACATTTCAAGATGTCACCATGGGCCCAGCTTTGGGCAGTTGCGGTATGCAATTTTGCATCTTCTAGATCAGTCGTTCTCAACTGGTCAGGCCTTGGGACCCACTTTTTCCTTTGTCAATCAATCGCGACCCGAAATTTTTAACCACTCAAATCTATTCAACAAAAAATTGGGCTGCAATATATACGCTTTTCAGCATACATTATTAAAGTGAAGTACAGTGCATATATCCCTTCACAGAACTGAAGAATGCTTTTAAATAAGGTTTAATGAGATGATGGAATCAAAGCTGAACTGTATAACATAAAAAGGCACATATGCTGCCCCCAGGAGATTTTTAGAAATACTAACATATAAACTACGCATTCTGGTACACTCCGAGATGAAAATAAATAAATATATTACTACCCGACATATTAATAATATTTTATGCCATTGTTTGTTTTTCACTTTGTTCTGACAGCTGAACTTGCTGCTCCACACAGAGAGAAGAGTAAAGAGGAAATAGTCTGTGTGAATTACTTTCAATTGTGGGTAAGGGTAGATCGCTCCCATTGTTCTGTGACCTGTCAATCATCAAACCGGGGGTCATATCTCATTATGTGTTCATTTTTATCTGAAGTTGTACCCATGGATGTATAAAGAATAGTTCTACCGCAAAGTTATTCTCCGTGGGGACTTCCGGAAACAATCTTGATTCTGATTGGCCAGAAGACTCGAAAAAACATCAGCAAAGATGTTTTATTGAGAAGATGATCACTACGTGACAGAAGTTTTCAAAACCGTTTATGGTCGGTACTTCCAGTCCAACAAAGAATTTTCTTTTTCAATTTTTTTTTCTTCACTCACATCTGTGACCCTATCGAAACGGGTCCGCGACCCACTTTTGGGTCGCGACCCACCATTTGAGAACCACTGTTCTAGATCAAATAAAGAATTGGTCTATTGAGAAATAACTTAAAATCAAATTACAACATTTGTAAGCCCTCAAATCAGAAAGAAGTAGAGCCAAAATGATATAAAAAATGATTGCACAATAGCTGAAAATGTTAAATTTAAAACACATTCAGTCGATCTTGATGGTCCATTTCTCCTTGACTCAGTAGCACCTAATCTCTAACCCTGCTCTCATCCTTTCCTCCAATATATCTGTTTCTTTTCGTTCTATATTTCCATTCCTTTCTTTTGCAGCCGTTAACCAGCTGAACTTCTTGGAAGCCATCATCAACTGATGATTCAGATGATTTCTCTCCCTTTAACTCAGTATAAACTTTCAAAAGGATAAAAAATGATTGAGTAAACAAGTCTTTTTGACCTTTCCAGCAACTTGGACTGGTAAAAACAACCATGTCTTTAGGTATTTACTTCCCCTCTTTAATCGTAGAGTTGGACTGTGAATGCTCTCGTGGCTCTAAACACAGACCTTTATATTAAATCTAAGGATCCTGTCTAATCACAGGGCTGGGGACAAAATGTCTAAACATGGATATCAACCACAGCCAGTGATATCAAAACTACAGACCTTACATGTCCTTTTAGTCAATAATAAAAACAAAGCTATGTTGTCCAGGAGATTTTTTTCAAAGATTGATATGAAATAGTCTCAGCAGTGTTTCCATTAGTGGGGTCAATCCTCTTCCAGGCTGATGTAAGCCCAGGCAGGAGACAGTTGGCTAGATTTGTGTCTAGATGTGGCTGTCTGAGTTGGATCAAATGTTGGACAGTTTGCCGCTTTAGAGTGACCAGACTGAACGGAGAGAAGGAGGACAGAAGAACACACACACGAGCACACACACACACACACACACACACACATTTAGGCCCTCTGGAGTGCAGTGGAGCCTTGACAAATTGATCAGAATAGGGGGATGTGTATGGATTTAAAGGGGGAGAGTCTGGGGCAGTGGCCGATTTCTAACTGCTTGGACGCCACAGTGAGGACCACAAGGCGGCCCAGGTGCTGACGCGGCGCTGGCTGCAGCAGAAGTGCAGCGTTGCAACATTTGACAAGACATCAACAAGTAGGGGGGGGGGGGGGTGGGGGGCGGTAGATCAATCTGGCACACCTTCGCTTTCGTTTCATCTTTAAAAAGGTCTCCTATCATGCAAAATGCACTTTTTGATGTCTTTTATACATAGATATGCGTCCCCGGTGTGTCAGGGAACTCACAAAGTGTCCGAAAATAAAACCCAACAACGGAGCTGATCCAGATTTGCTGCCGATATTACGTAATATCGGAAATGTGGCTTTACACCCTATCAGAAACGTCGCTATCAGAAACAATGCGCAACGTTTTGGAGGTAATATGGTCTGGAGAAAATTTGAGCTCCATACTGTTTCAGAAATAATCCTTGATGTGGTTTTGAAAATGATATGGCGTTTCATCACGGCAGCATTTAGCTGAGTTTCTGCCGGTAGAATTCTAAGCAGGCATTAGCTCTCCCTCCCTCCCCCCCCCCCCCACCTTAAAAAAAAAGAAAAAAGGCTAAGGACCCAGAATCAGCACTTCTCTAAGAGGGCTGAAATAGAGGGATATGGGGAATGGGTGATCTGTTTGGTATTTTGAGCAAAACACTTCATAGACATGTTCTTTTATATATTTGTACATATCTGAGACCTAAACTACATGCCTAAAAATAGTATAATAGGAGACCTTTAAAAACTTGATTTTGAAGTTTGCACAGATGGAACAAAACGACATGATTCTAAAGCCCTGCTTTCATTCGATCGTGCACAGTGAGCTTGGCTTGTACAGACAAAAACAAGGGAGTGAACCCATAAACTGATAGCTGGTGTTGGCCCCGTGCAAGACCTGGCAACTGCACACAACAGCCTGGAGGAGACCCTGATGAGAGTCCCAATCCATTTCTTCCCCGGTTCAACCCTTTGTTATTCCTTTCTTTGATTTATTATTGAACATGAAAGCATACAGAAAGTCTTTTTTAAACAAAGCTTGAAAAGAAAGAACACCAATAATGCCTCCAGGTTGCTGTAGCGAGAGACAAAGTGCACAAGATAACCATCAAAAGCAACAAGAAAAAGCCGGTCATTTGGCTTTACAAAACCAATATTAGGAGGAAGTAAATCTACCTTCTTAGTTTTGGCTTTCTTCTCAAAGGTGTCCGACAGGGGTTTCTTCTTTGGCTGCAGCGTGGCTTTGGAGAAAAGCTCCTCAAACTCAATGGCGTCGAGATTTGGTTCCTCCAGAGAACCCCACAGTGTGTTGTTGCTGGGAAATAAAGGCAATATTTTAATATGTGATTTATTTTATGCTTTTTACATAAATGTATGCATCAAAACTAAAACTCCCTATGACAGTGGCTCACAGTCCAGGCTTTATTTGAGCTAAACAAATTGTGTGTTCTATTTGTGGAAGTGTGTTTATTCAACCTGCCCACTGCTTTTCATTTTCCATTTCGCTGTCCCGCAAAAACTTGGCAGGAAGGACTGCAATCTCAACTTTAAAAAGCACTGTTTATGAGCGAGGTGATAAAAATAACAAAAGTTTCAGACGTGCTTGTTTCTGTAATATGGGGCCATTCCCGGGAAATGGACTCAAATACGGGAGACAATGTTGTGTTTCAGAAGTTGCTGAGTAACGTGGAAAAAACAAACAGAGGCAGAAATAAGATCAAGAGGTGTCTAAAGTCAAGAGGATGTTCAGGATTTAAGCACTCTGTTGCTGTAACAATGCCATCTGTGTCTGCTTTACTTTACTAAGTCTATTAATAAAATGCTTACCAACAAATAAACGTATTCAAACAACAGATTTTGGAATGACGACATTCTTAATACGCTGCACATGCCTAAATACTGGTTTCCTATTGTTTAACACGTCGCAGGCTCATTGTTTAATGACATTACATCTCATATGTGAGGTCATGAGATTGGCAGGTCATTTCCCCCAAATCAAGGCCCAGTTACAATGAAAAGAGATCCTGGACACAGCACACTAACACAAGAGCTTGCAGGCTTATCGTGGCTTAAATAACAGAACAATCAACTGCATTGCCAGTGACTCAATTAGGGCCGTGTAAGTCCAATTGTTTCTGCATGCTGTTGGCCTCGTATTGCTTAGTAAGAGGCGGCCAAGAAGTTTTTCTGTTGAAGACATAATGATTCTGTCCTGAAAACGCTTTGATTTTGTACTCCTTTCCGATAGACTGGGGAAAATAAGACGACTCCCAACTGTGCAGGAAACCATCTTGGAAAAGAAAACAACATCCAAAACCCCAAAAATATTTCCACACAGGACCACTTTCTAATTGACCGGATTACGACAGTTATTGAGTTTGAATCCTATCTTAAAGTTCCCATTTCTTTATTTCCCAAGAAAGTTTGCCCCGCATTCTGCCAACCATACTTGATGTTCGGGCTCACATTCAGACACCTGGCATACTGTTCCCTCCCTCATAACTCGGAAACCTCACACCATTAACAGAGATCACACAGCTGATCCAGCTATAGTTAAACATCTGACCCATTTAATGCCCCTTAACTTGGCCCTTTACAGTTAAATTTATAGCTGACGTGAAACTGCTGTACTAGTCAGGCAGTCCTCCAGGCAGCGCTGGCCAGGACCCGAGAGAAAGAGAGAGTGCGAACCACAACTCAGTTTCCCCCCGCTAATCCAGCCATGGAAATACAAGGCCATAAAGCTGGAAGCCTGGCACTCGGAGGCAACAACCACAGCCACTGTAAATGGGCTGGATAATCCACTTACAATTACAGAGTGTCTCAACAGTGCCAGAAGACGACGGAGCACGGTGCACACGGCATATCTTTGATATCTCTCTGAACAAAGCTAAACTAAGACCCCATTAAGATGTCATATTGATGACATCCTGCAGAAATCCACCAAATAAATCACTGAGGAGTAAGGTTATTCAGTTGTTACGGTAATTAATAACAAATACAAATGTGATTTGAGCTTATACTAATCCTAGCTTTTTCTAGCCTTGGGTTTATATCAGAAATAAATGCAAGTGTGAAAAGCAACTCTATGTTTTTTTGAAATTCCAAAGGATAACTCCAGTTAATTATGATTTGGGTCTCATTTTTGTGGTTTTGGCCCCCACAAAAGTCATTTCTGATATCCTAAAACATGGCAACATTCTACATTGATGTCCAATAATGAAAGAAATTAGTTGTCAAACAATAAGAGAGGCTGTAAACAAGTCAAAAGTTAAGTATCTAAACCACTTATTTCTTCGGTTAATTTGGCCCCCAACAAAATGTCGACAATTATCCCTCGCTGCACAGAAGAATTGTGTGTTCACAATTATGTTAAGTATGGTAGGTCAAAGTTGAAGCAGGGGGTCAGTCTATAAATTGTGTTGGATGTTAACAATGGACAGTTTGGGCAATAAATATACCTTTTTACTGTGCTCTCTTTCAAATACATTTGGCTAATTTGGTGTTTAGCACCAGTATGGTCACCTGACTGCTTGTGTATCCTGCCCAGTTGGACTTCTCCATAGCAATACTGCCACTTTCTCTGCAATTTACTTGCTGAGTATAACAGTTTTTATTACGAGCAGCAATGATGGACAAATCACTGAAAATAAGAACAAAGTTGCAATCAAGTGCAATTATCCTTTCAAGATGAAATGAGAGATTTAAAGCGATGTTCCACATACTTATTGTCCTGTATCTGTATCCTGGTCCAGTACAGGGGCTTCATGGGACAGGCTGGCTCCACTGCAACTTTCCTTGGGGCCTTCTCCACCTTCGGGACAAAACTGAAGCCCCCCATAGGGGGAGGAGGCGGCGGGCCTCCGCCTGGTGGAGGTGGAGGAGGAGGTGGGCCAAAACCAGGTAGGCCAGGAGGGGGAGGGGGAGGTGGTGGTGGGCCAAAACCAGGTAGGCCGGGAGGGGGAGGAGGAGGTGGTGGGGGGCCAAAACCAGGTAGGCCAGGAGGGGGAGGGGGTGGCGGCGGCGGACCACCTCCAGGGAGCGGAGGTGGTGGAGGGGGTGGTGGCGGTGCCCCAGTGGTGCCTGGTAAAGGGGGAGGAGGAGGAGGAGGTGGTGGTGGTCCTGAGAGGCCTGGTGGGAGAGGGGGAGGAGGTGGCGGGGGCGGGGGTGCTCCAGAAGGCCCTGGGGCTGCTTCAGGTTTTTGATTCAGACCCATGGAGTCAAGGTTGAGTTTCTTTGGCACATTCTGGTTGGGGCTCTGAACGCCCCCCTCCCCCTCGGGGCTCCTGATGAAGCTCTCCCTGTCCGTCTGGATGCTGACGGTGCGGTAGGTCTTGGATATGAGGTCATCTGTGGTGGACGTCGCAGCGTCCCGGACCTCCCCCCTCAAATGACCTGCACTGTACCCCCGGTCTCTCTGCATCTTAGAGATCTCTAGTTCCAGCTGTGACATGGAGACAGCATGCTCTCCTCGCAGTTGGAACATTTTGAGCTCAAAGTCGGACTGTAAGGAACAAGAGTGGAGTGACGGAGACAAAACAAAAACAGAAACTTCTATTACTTTTCATCACATAATATCCCAAGACCATTTTGAGAAACTAGCAACACGTTTCCTTGCTTGAATTTGGGTTAAAGTGTTTGATTATTCATCAAAATGTTTTTACATGACTGTGATTCTTGAAGTTGAAAAATACAAATATTTGTAGTTCTCTTCCAGGTTTGTTCTCAACTTTTTTTTTCTATTGAATTATTTCCCAAGGAGACTAGTATTTGACTCTTAAAGTAAAAAATCTGCTTTGGTTTTTATCTGACATTTTAAATAATGAGAAAACTGTTGCATCAAGGAAAAATATTAAATTTGATACATAAAAGGAAATAGTTTTGCAATTAATCTTGTGGGCTGTCTGCGGTACATGTGCCTCAGTGTCAGCATAAGTTGTTTAAAAAGGTTGACGTTAAATGAAAGGTTTTAAACAGATTAATTCTGAGGTCAGACTTGTCAAGAAAAACAGTCCATAAAGCAATTTATCAGTGGAACAAACTATGTAATATGGCCACAACTATGCGCTCCTATTTTTCCAAGTGTACACAATAAGATTGACTATTGATTAATTTGACGGATGAAAGAAGAACATCTATGAAGCACTGTTCCCTATCCCTGCTTTTGATGAATGAAACAGACACAGCCTAATTGGATTTGGAATGAGCCTTCATAATGGAGTCAAAAGGGATCTCCATCACAGAACTCTATTGGAAGACATTTAGAAGTTATATTATTATACGTTACCTAAAATATGAAATTCTAGTCTCTTGTTATTGTTTTAAGAGCCTTCGTTTTTATATATTATGTCACTTAAAAAATGAACTTCCGTTTTACTCTTTGTTGGAACTCAAGACATAAAGACATTAGGCGTTTTATGTTTTAAATGTGTATTCACTAAATGCTTATACTCTGGTCTTAATTTTTTTTTAAATATTTTTATATATATATACTTAGTTTTTACAATTTTGAGTTCAACACTAAAGAGTCTCCTACATGTTAAAAAAGACTAGAAAAAAATAATATAAAAATACATAAATGCCAAGTTAACCACAGAATAAAAAAAAGGCTTAAAATTACAAATAGATCAACATTTAAAATTGCAACCATCTAAGCTAAAAAAATGTAATCTCAACCTGTAATTTATTTTATTCTGTATCATACATATTATCCATTCTGGGTTTCCTATAATTACTGTAAGCTTGCAACTTAATTCCATATATTAGGAAGTAACACTACAAAATACACTGAACAGTAATTTTAATCTGATTTAAGTTTGATATATTTTTACCTATGTAAACTGTTTCCCCGGGTAATATGCTGTACACATCTTTTAAACATAAAACATTAAATAATGAATTAACTAAAACTGGACAGACAGGTTATTCAAATATTATACACAATACTGGGCAACTTCAAGACCTGTGGCAAAAGCTTCTACTGCTGTAAGTGAATATTCAGCAGTAGTGTTGCACTGGTCCTGCTGCACGGGATCATTTCATGCTCACGTACTGCCATCTTGTGTTCAGGAGAGTCTACTGCTATATCAGACTACATATTCCAACATAATTAGTGGTTTATTATTTTAAATGTGCCGTTATTGTCCCACCTATACTGTGCATAGATGATTGTCACAAATATATTGCTGTACTTTATTTCCCCTGTTTATTATTTTTCAAACGTATTCCCTTAAATGTTCTAGTAAACTAGTCTGCTCACACAGAAATGCATCATCTCATTTTCTCCGGAGTGTAATGTGTTTTCAGTCAGTGTGTTGACATTTCTGCTCACGTTGAATGATAACTTACATGCATCCTCTCCAGATCTTCCTTGCACTCTCTCTTCAGCTGCAAGAGGGCAGCCTGGTGCTCTGAGAGGAAGCAGAACAAAGACACATGTTTAATGACATGACTCAGCTGGGCGTTTAGATGTATAACATATACAGTAGACTGGAGTGTCATCCCGGCTCATTGTCTGCGTTGTTTATTCATTTGCCAATAGGTTGAGATAATTGGGTTAGAGTTGTGTTATCTTGAGCTACTGGCTACACAGTTGGTATGTTAAATCATTATCAAGCTAATCTGACAAAGACATACTAACAAGATGTGCTGATGTTAGTGTTAAGATTCTACAGAAGGGTGGAACATTCCTTACCTATAAAAAGGTCAACCAACCTGTTTTAAATGATACTGCTGGCCCAAATTAAAGCTCAACCAAAACATTTTGTAAGGTCACATCAAAAATACAGAGCTGTTGCTTCTAATAAGATGACGGCACAAAAGTGGAAAGATCACCCACTACATGATTCATCTCCAGTCCATTATGGGACAGCAGTATTTGACAACCATAGAGAACAACTAAGTCAGTACATAAAAGGAAACTATTTTGAGTTTAGGAATACTGGTCCTGAAAAGTTAGTTATAACAACTTGTCCCATCTTAATCTACACCACTGTGTCTTTTCTTCATTTAAGGACCAGACTGTTGAGTTTAGGGCCATTTATTTACATTTGTGAGTCTTTATTCCTTTATACAATTGAGGAAGATGATCCTGTTTGGGACTTTTTAGCATTGACCTGCAAGCAACGAGTTACATTTTATTGCAGCAATGATTAATCCGAGTCAATGATTATAATCAGGCTGGTGTTAAAACTCTATTAAAACTACTGTAGTTCCACCTGAAAGTCAATTATTTACGCCATTTAAGCAGTACTTGTGTTTGAAAGAAATGCATATGGTATGAATGAGCGCAGGTTTTGGTTTATCTACAGTATATGGATCACAGTGTGGACTTTTGCTCTGCCTCGGAGGTTTCTCACATTATTCTCTTATACAAGAGGAAAGCCTGATCCTGGAGCACCAATCACCAGAATAATCCACACTTACTGGTCCTAATCTATTCTCAGAGATGAAGCAGCACCACACAGGCCACCCAACAGCTGTTTCACTGCCGATTCAACGCGCTGTACGCTTTCAGACAACACAATTTCACTCTACTCTGAACATGAAAGAAAAGCGTGTTCCTTTGTAATTGAATCAGCCCATCCACAGCAGTGTGTGTTTTTATCCAGTCTGTGTGACATAACACCTTTAAAGTACAACACATGGCGTGCTGCCCAGAGTAAACTGAATTCTATTCAATTGTACACACACACACACACACACACACACACACACACACACACACACACACACACACACACACACACACACACACACACACACACACACACACACACACACACACACACACACACACACACACACACACACACACACACACACACACACACACACACACACACACACACACACACACACACACACACACACACACACACACACACACACACACACACACACACACACACACACACACACACACAGCAACACAGATGCAGCCTCAATGTGTTCTTAAATGGATTTAAAGGATGCATTACACCTTGCTCATGATACTTAGCCAGCACTGCATGACTTATCTCAAAGTATGAGTGCTCAAAAGGTGTGATAGTGGTGGCTCTACTTTTCTTTCAGTGCTCATAATGATCTGATTGAATGTTTGTCATTTAAAAATACTTGACTGGTGAGATGTCTCTATCAGCGTCCGGGTTTTTAGATGTGAAGACAGACAACGGTTGCAGTTCTTACCTGCCTCGGTGTATTTGAGGCCCACCTTCTCTTCCTCATCTTTAGTTTTGGGTGGGGGCCACACAGCCTGAAGACGCCCTGGTGTTCGGTCCTCGCTGTCTGTAGGGGACGTGACCTCCGCCTGTGGGGAGAAAAAAAAACATGTCAGCGTTGACACTTGGCAATGCAATGACAAAGGACCAATTTGTCTCATCAGTTTCCCCCATCTTTGCAGAAACACCAAGAAAGATGACAAATATTGTGTTTCATACAATAGCCTCTGTGGGACTGCCGAGTTCCTTGCCAGGGGATTTGGATGCCCTCTCAAAAATCGACCTCAGATTTTCTTTGTCATTTTTGATTTTCTTTCTCACTGCATCCAGATCGACGTCGTCAGCTTTGTCCTTTTTGACACCTTTGGGGCCGAAGATGTTCCTAAAGGTTTCGTAGGCCAGGTCTGAGGTTTTCTTTTTCTCTGGTGTAGAGGTGGGTGTTTCTGGGCTTAAAACCGTCTCCCCCACAACCTCTTCTCCATTCTCAGACTCCTTTCTGCCGCGTTCTGGATTAGCATCCTGCTGCACATCTGGCTTTTTGGTCTCTTCGCGGCTGTCTCTGTTGAGCAGGTGGCTGAGCTGTCCCATCACAGTACTTTTCGTGTCCAAAACTGGTTTAGGCTCTGCATGTTTTCTGGCTGGAGAGGGGGTCTTCTGCTCGGGGAACAGCTTGGCTTTGTTTACCGTCTTCTTCAGGCTGAGCAGGGCCAGGTCAGCATCCTTCTCGCTCTGCTTGATCTCTGACACCGACTCCCTGTCCTCCCCCACCGCTCCTTTCTTCAGCACCCGCAGCCCACTGAAGAGAGCCGGCATCTGGAAGGAAGGGGGCGAAGACAGTGCTGTGCCCCTTGATGGGGAGGAGGATGGGGTAGATGAAGCTGGAGGTGGTGTTTTTTTTGCTTCTGGGGTTTTTGGAGCAGTTGTGCGCTGTGAGGCAGGACTGGCCCTTGGCTGGATGACAACTGTGGACTTTTCAGGTGTGGATGACAAGGAACGTTTTTTAGTTTTTTCACCAGCAGCTTCTGACTGCTCCTTTAAACTGGAGGAGGATTGAACTAAGACTTCAGAAGCCTTAGGGATCGAGGAAACCGAGAGAGACACCTTGCTTGAGTGAGGTTCTTTCTTAGTCTCCTCCTCAGCCTTAGCCATTTTGTCACCGGTCTTCTCCTCCTGTGAAATAGAGTCCTCTTTTAAAGGAGAGGCTGTGGCAGCATCATCACCTGGGGCCTCCAAAACTGGGCTTCCGGCAATGATGGCAGGAACAGGAAGAGAACAATCTACGGCGACAAACTCTTTATCCTCTTCTGCACCCACGCTGTCTCTACTTTTATCTCCAGCATCTGGTTTTTCTACGTCCGAAGACACTGTGGTTCTGCTCTCTTTGGGACTCATAGAGCCTTCTTCTTGTTTGGAAACAGGAACTGTCCCAGAGTCCTTTCCGCTGGGGTACCTGTCTGGAAAAAGCATAGCTTCTATGCGGGATCTTCCCCTTAATCCGTGTGTTCTAAACACAGGCATTTGGTACTCTGCCTCAGCCTCAGCGGGATCCTCATCATTATGCTCCACTTTGTTATTATCCTCCTCAGGTGGGGTAGACTCCTTCGTCATGGCAGGCTTCTCCGATTTACTACGGCTGCTGCAGGCTGCCTCCTCATCCTCATTTTCCTCATTGTCACTATATGTTTCCACCATAGTGACCTGGACCAGATCCAGGTCAACTGGAGCCACTGATGCCGTTTTAACTTTGTCGCCAGACTCCTTGCTGTTTTCCAATGACTCAGCACTTTGCCCTGTACCAGAGGAAGCAGTCACATTATCTTGATGCATATCTTCTCTCTCTTGGAGCTTGTTCTTACTGTAAGTAGTTTGACCGCCTTCAGGAAGAGGGTTATTCTCATCTGACAGCTCCTTGAAAGATGTCAGCACGGGCGACTCCGAAGCAGGTCTTTCTTGGCCAAAGAAACTGCTGAACACATTCATGAGCAAACCGGAGCTCTGCTTCCCCGCTCCATCTGACTTATTACTTGCATTTTCCATTTTTGCTCAAAGTGTCAGACAAACTGAGAGGAAAGAGAGGCAAACCCAAACAGGTGGCAACTCTGGCAAAAGGTTTCCAATAAAGATGTCCCCATATCCAGCTATCCAAGCTGCTGCTAGTCCACCACTGCTGCTGGCTGGGGACAAAAGGCCTTTGTGCGGACAAATCTCGCCAGCTCCTCTTACCTTCTCCAGGAGCCCGCCAAGTGTAACAACACTATCCTGTATTCCTGTTTATTGAATTGCAAACCAGTTCTACAAAGTATACTATCATAACATAAAGTCTGCTACTACTATGTTGTGAGTAGTACAGTGCCGGCTCCTCTGTGCCAGCAAGATTCCCATGACGCTGCAAGTGAATTCAAGCTGTTCAGTGGCTGGAAGTCCTGCTGTAATCTCCCTGGGAGAGCAGAGTTCACCTGCCTTTCACACAAGCATTCCCGACTGCTCCGACAAGTTGAGCAGTAGTATCCATAAAGTTGTAGATTATCTTTCTCTATGCGCCGGTAAACCGTCTCAGTCTGAAGTCTATGACTGAACTGTCCCTTTAGTTTGCCTGTACTTGCCTCTCAGTGTACAGGAAAGCCTGTGTGCTAGAAAAAAAGGCTCTCAGGTTGTGAAAAAAATGCGTCTCACTGGTCTACCCAGTCTGGGGACGCCTCCCTTCAGGTTCCTCCCTCCTTGGGAGGAGACCTGCAGAGCCTGCACCACAGGTGTCTAATTACCTCTGCTCACTTCCGTAAAATGGCTACCGAGGTAACAGAGTAAACACAGAGGGGGAGCTGGTCTGTGGTCAGGTAGAGAGCTGCTGAGGTCCATTAGCCCTGAATTGCACCATTAAGTGGTGAGCTACTGCAATATGAGGCTTAAGACGTGGTGATTAGTCAGCCTGGCCATAGCCTGCTCTAGCTAATATGCTATGAAGGAAATGTGTGTGATTAGCAGCTCTTGAACACACAGACAGGATAGATAGGAAGAAAATGACATTTTGCATCACTTACCTTGAGTATCTATACACTAAACAATGTCAGTTTTGCTTCAAACTGGGAATTTAGTTTTTACAACACTGTATGCTACATAAAAAAACGTTTTTAAAGTTTGCTAGCTCACCGTTGCTATAACTTACAAGCTAACAAGGAATCTGTGTGAGAAAGGCTAACAACTTAAGAAAATACAAATGAATGAAACAACTTGGGAATGTTATTGCTTAACCTTGATTTAACTTGCTCTAACCTTATATACCTTTTAAAATAATATTGTCATGAAAGTGGTTAGGAAAACAGAATGCCCTTAGACACCAAAGGTCACCCTCTGTGAATGCATTCCTTCAGACTGCCCGAGCAGGGCACATTTCTAAAGGCTGGTTTCAAATATTTTGAAAACTGGTTTTATGAATGGCATAAAATTAAAGTAACATTTTCAAATACTATCAACGCCCCTGACAAAGGACCAATATATAACAATAATTAGCTATCTATGATGCTACATGATGCTTCAAGAAGACAACTGGAAATCACATTTTGTTATTTTTTTAAACTCAATATGGTCCAAATGGATGTAATAAACCAAGCAAAAGAACTGCATGAATGCTGAAATCTATCCTGGGTGATTGAGTAATTATTTGTCACCGTAATAATTTAACGTTGGAAATGTCTTAGCAATAAAAAAAGAAGTGAAAACAATAAAGATTAATTGCATTTGCTTGGGATTGGTGTTTAATCCCCCCCCAATCTGAACAAAACTACAATTAAAAAGGAGGGGAATTTTGTGGCCGAGGAATTAAGTTATGTAAGAGCAGTTTTATTTCATACACACACAGTAAATCCCCCCCCGTACTAGAAAGAGGCACCACTGATTGAAGAAACTGCGAACACATATCTAACGCACATATGCTCAGGAATGAAGTAAACATATTCATATACAAGTCGCAGATCATCCTGACACTACATGTCTAAAAAACTATTATGTCAACCCACATAATTGGATTGTGTCATTGCCACAACCCTCCCTGTGTGTGTACAATACACTGAGAAGAAATCATGTGAGGAGTGTGTCTTTCTAACGACACGCAAATGGATTCCAGTGACAAAGAACTCTGAAGTACGTGTATGTTTATAACTTCCAACACAATACAGAGTGTCTATTCCTGTACAGCAGGGCCTTTGTTCTGGTATGATACCTCATTATTCTCACAGCCAGGGCAGCAACTTAGTCTTTTGAAAACAATGCGTGGCTTGCATTGTTACACTCCCCGCCTAACACCACACCCAGGTAATCTGCCTCATCTGCCACAGGAATGAATGCCTTAGCCAGACAACGTGATGGAATTGGGAAAGACTTCAAATGGAAATCGTTTTGCATCATTCGATCACATGACTTAGAAGTGCAGTTTGGTAGCTCTCAAATGGTACCCTATATTAGCATAATTACAGCCTACAAACGTCTGGACACATAGTTTGCTGCAGGCTACTGTACAGCAGGATTACATCACATGCTCCGTGGTAAGTAACATATCCTGTGTTGTAACTTCTGCTCAATAACAAAAGAGAAATCACACTAATTACTCCTAATAGCCTAAACCTTTCAAAAATAAGGCTGTAAAATGTTCGGAAAATGCCACAAGAGAAGGAGAGATTTTCCTGTCTTTGCTCTGGTTAAAAGAGGTTTGAGTAGAGTGATCTCACTACATTTTGGCTTAAGACCCCAGTCTACAGATTAAAATCCATGACCGGTTAATCCATTCCTAAGAATGTATGATCAGGTGGTTAAATGCCCGAGTGGAGAGAAATCGCTATGAGTCCCACGAGAGAAAGAAATACGAAAAAAAAAGTTATATGGTACACTGATTCGAGTTTGAAAATACACATTACAGCTCGAATTGATCTGTTATTATTTGTGCTAATATAGTGCCCTCACCGTGCACTCCAGCTTGGGACAGTAGGGTGTGTCCCCCAGGATGTCATCTTCAGGCGGTGTGATGCGTAGGAAGTCGAGGTGATCAGGGCGTGGAACGCGGGAAAGAGGCTCCTGAGGGTCGTCGCCATCCAGCATCCAAATGTCATCCTGACGCAAGAGGCAGTCCTCTACACAAACAAAAACACCACCACGGGATGATTAATTGTTGTGCAAGGAACCATAGCAGGGAAAAACACAACAGCATAACAGGTGTGATCATGTGTGACAAAGCTAAATAAGCAGCACTGACTGAGGCAAATTGTTTTCCTGTGTAACCTGCATGGGTAATTAAAGTGGAGCCTGTTAGAAAGCATGCATCAGAATCTTTTAGCATCAAGCAGGAGAGACCACTGTTTTGCTGCAGGCTTAAGGGCACACAGCTATTTTTATCTGCACTTAGCCTGTTCCCATCCTCACCACCAGCAGAAAGCCACACTTGATCCAATAAGGAAAAAACGGCTGCAGAGCTCTGGGCTCAAACACAGATATTGATTTTATTTCAAGATTTGTTCGCTGCAACACAGCCATGGCGTACTCAGCAATACTACTGTACAATATGGTGAATTGCAGATGTGAATTTGCCTGTGTGTTAAGTCATCCAAAGTCCCTGAAGGAGTTCAAATACACACATTTAAATGAGGAAATAGTGCCCTCTCCTGACCAGGAAGTCTTTACTAATCTAAATATGTGTATTTTATTTTGGATGATAAGTGCAGTGTGGGGATGAAGACTGAAAATAAAAAAGTAAAACAGGAAGTACATTTTCAATTTTTAATAAACCTGCAGTTCGCTGGAGAGGTTGGATTTGTTTGAGGCTTTTTAAGAGTACTGGGACTTTAATATTTACTGCTTTGTGGCACGCTGCAAACCCAGCCTCAACCTGCAGAACCCTCCCTTAGGCGCAATGCCCCGAACAAGTCACATGGTATTAACATCAGGAACCAGGCTAGAGCCTCTCTCAGGAGTGGCAAATGTAAGTTCACATTCTTCTCACGTGCACAGAAACAAGCTATATCGTGCCTTGGTGCATGCATTAACTGTCTCAAGAAAAAAAAAGGAGGAAAAGTGCAAGTTAAAGGGCCCATGTCATGGCCATTTCCACTGATCATAATTACATTGTTGAGGTATACTAAAATAGATTTATACTGTGCAATTTTCCAAACTCACATTGGTTTCGCATACAGCATCTCTCTCAAGCATGTGTATTCAGCAGTATTCACTTTCTCCACTAAACGACTCGTTGGAGCTCTTGCCCCCCCCTCCCTGTGAGCCTAGTGTGCTCCGATTGGTCAACCACCAGAGAGGCTGCGCCCATGTCTAACAGTGCTTTTCCCGGCTGCTCTCAGCGTAACATCAGTCTTATCATGGCGTCGGTACAGCCGTATATTTTATATACATATATATTTTTAACTGTTGTTATAGAAGAGTGTGACGGCCCCAGGGCCTTTGTCTTACGATGGGGTGGAGCTGAAGAGGCTAATCAGCACGATCACGGACACCTCCGGAGCCGAGGTGCTATTAAGCCCAGCTGCCCGGAGTCACACGACGGCCCGTCTCTCTCCAAAGCGGCTGCAGGAAGACTAACTCTGCGATCCTCTCAACCACCTATCTCTGCATTTACCACAATAAATGTGCCGTGGTTTTGTAAACTCGTGTATGTCTCCTTGTCTTTCCGTTGTGGCCTACGCTCATAACAAAGAGTAAGTTATTTTTACCCGTTATAAACTACTACTGTTTGATGAGAAATCAAATCATGGTTTGCTATATATGAATTCAGGGAAGAAAGGATAGGCCTACTAAGTATTTCCATTAAACTTTATTTTTAGAAATGTACAAAATGAACATAAATATACATATATACACGGTATATCATCCATTCCTCCTCCTCGCATCTTGCCTGCGCACAGCCGGTGCGGTGCCTTTTAGCACGAGGCCTCAGTAGTAGTAGTAGAAGTCCCGTCCCCGTCATGGATTGTCCGCCAGGATCTGGCTGGACGAAATCAAATGCAAATCACAAAATAATAGAGAAACTTAGTTGTTTTAGATTCGTTAGTAGTAGTTGTGTAATGAACAGCTTGCCTGCTAATATGCTAACCTAGCTTTGTTTACCTTGGTAGCTAACACGATATGAACGTTAGCTTGGAGGAAAGGCAACTATAATGCAGTGTAATAAAACTACTATGAACAAAAGCTAGTGGTTCATATTAGGCTAGCAATAACGTGTTTATAATTGCAATCGTATACGAGTATTCTGCTACCATACAATGTAACTTGCATGAATACATTGTTTTGCGCTAGCATACAGCTAGCCTCGTTAGCTACATGCAGTATATGTACTGTCACAATGTACGGTAAATCACCCGGAGTATACTGTATGAGTATTCCGTGTGTGTGACTCATAGACTGTATATATAAAGGTGTGACTGCAGACATTCTCCTGCCATGACAAACATGTAAGGCCATCTGCTGACATTGTAGTTGATATATTTAAACGCTAGCAACGTAGCATCACAAAAATGTTTTTCCGACCAAAACTAGCTCTAGCTCCGTGTGTTAGATCGGTTGCATACACGCTACGCCAGCTATAATGTAATTACGTTTCGCGACTGACCGCACGGCAAATCACCCGGAGTATACTGTCAATAGGTATTTTGTGTGTGAATGCAGACATTCTCCTGCTATGAGATACATGTATGCAAGGCCATCTGCTGATATTAGAGTTGATATATGGAAACTCTAGCAACTTAGTTAGCACAGTTAGCACTGTGTCAATGGCTTAGCAGTCCAACACAGTTTACACATTTAAACAGTCTTGTTTGATAAATACACAAATAACAATGCAAACTTACAGGTTGTATACCCAGATCTTCCCCTGCTCCAAACGGTCCAAACAAGCTGTGCATATCCGGCCTCAAACTGGGCAATGTTTTGGAAGCTTTCGTCTGTGAAATGCCGGTTCTTCGAACCTCTGGAGGAGGAACACACCGCTGCTGGTGTGGCCATAGCTCTTCGGGATTGGTCCATTTCGTTCCGGGTACCGCATGACATCAGGCGGTACCCGGAAGAATCAAATGGGCAGTGACGTATCTCCAACGAGGCGTTTTGGGGAGGTATTTTCTGTGTTAGAGTTTTACTCGCTACAGGGTGTACTTTGAGGGTTTTGACTCTGCACACCGTTTACATGCATAAAAACCTTCATAACACACAAGGGGACGGGTAATAACCGGAAAAGTATGACATGGGAGCTTTAAGAGAAATGGGGCAGGGAAAGTGAGGTAAGGAAGAAGAAAAGGGAGGGGTAGAGAGAGAGTAGAGAGGATACACATCTTGCAGATTGTTGACCTCAATTTCCCCCAGCTGTAAGACAACACCTTGGCCTGTTGGGGCAGAATTATGAGCTGGAAACAGAGAACAAAATCACTTTCTGTTCGATAAGATGCTAACATATCCCATAGCCTCCCTTTTGTAATGAGTATCCTTGAAGAGGACATGCAGTATTATCATCCTGCTGCCCAGCACAGCAGCCACTTCTAAAGCCCTGCAAGTCGCCTTGTGTTGCTCCCCAGAGTCTGAGCCAAATGCTTAAAATGCGGTTATGAGCCCACACACAGAACTAACTGGGGGGGCTGGGGGGGGCTTCAATGAAAAATGGAAGCATTGAAATTCAGCTTCAGTACTTCAGCCCTATCAGCTATCAGTCATTATGAAACAACAGCAGTGCCTGCAGTCCCTCCACTTATCTAGGACTTGGACAGCAGAGGGAAAAAAAGGATTAGATTAATAACTTTTCATTATGATAATGCTGCGCTCTGCGGTCCCGCAGTGGGAACTGCTGACTGTAGGTTGGGACACTTCCAAATGCAGAATTAAGCCCAGTGCAAGCCAAGGAAAGAAACTAATGATTAGAAACCGCTCTTCTACCTCAACTATCACATCTAGAAAATAACACCTATTCATATATGTTCACAATATCCTTTCATGATTCCCAAATCCTTACAGTTAAACACGTTATGCATGAGTGCTTAATAATCAGTTAGACACTTAATTAAAAGTGTAAGGTGGCCCACACTGCCACCATCTGGACAAAGAGGAAAATGTGTGTGTCTATGTAGTCAAACACACTGCAGTGAAGCTCTGATGTCAAGGCTGTTAGTTAGAAATACGACATAGTTAATTAATGCACAACGCTGCAATATAAAGACGGTAAACAGATACAGAGAAGAAAATCTTGGATGCATTAGGCTTGATTGGGATGCTTAATGAAGACACTGCACTTTTACACGCAACTGACACACTGAGTTCACTGACCCTGGGGAAAACTGTGCGCATATTGCCATTAATCTCCCTCCCTGCTGCTCTAAAAGCTGAGGGTAAATCACAGGGTCTATAACTGAGGGGAAGCAGGGTGCAGATTGGATTGTCCATGTCAGTTTGGTCTGAAAAAAAAGAAGTAATTTAATTCCAACTGGAACATCCCAACCCGAGATTGCAGCAATTCGTCAAATACCATCTGACAGATAATGCACTGCCCTTTAGTCAGTATATTTTAAGAGGGACAAGCAGCACAAACGGGTGCTTCTTTAGATGGTCCCTGCATGCGTTGACCGACACACCGTGCAGTAAGACGTCAGTAAATATCACAGCGTGTTATTGAGAAGCTGTCACACTGTTTATGTGCTACTGTAAGCATTATGAGTTGAACAATAAAGTATCTGTCCTTCCGTCGGATCAGAGGCCATCTAATGCCTGATCCTGACAGGCGGGTGTCGTCGGTGGTCATTAATCCCCCTCTCACTCTGTCAGATGGTAATCACTCATCCAGGGGTGAGAGGAAGTTTAGAGGAGGCTGTGTCAAACTAAACAAAGCAGACGTGAAATCACTCAAAGGGAACTTGATCATTTCTTTCATATGAATGAAGGGACTACTGCATGCCAGACTAGGGCTTCAAAACATTGTTTTTTAAGCCTCAGCATGAACTCAACCTCATCAAATTTCGCGATTCACACGTTGTGACAACTGGGATATTGCACTTTTTTTTATTACTTGAAAGAATCCATTGCTTGGCCCCCCCTTGGTATTTTGTCAAATTATTTTTTTAATTCAACAAGCAATTTTTTATATTCTAGCATTTAGTGTTTATACTGAAAGCAGAAGAAATGCAGTACTGTCTAAACTTACATTGCAATTAATATTGTTCTAATGATATTCAAAACCGTATCAGATATTTTCCTCATATCATGTAGCCCTAAGCCAGAAAAATAACTATTTATATGCATATCTCTAAATCGTTCATAGATGAACACTAGTCTGTCTCCTCCGTCTAATTCTTATTACAGAACCTCAAACAGCTTTGCCCAGTCTGCCTTTTTTTATCCACTAAAAATCTGTAACCTCATCCTTCAAAGTAAAAGAAGTGGGCCATGTGGCATACTGAGTGCATCTGGCAGCCTCCACCCCTCTCCATCACTTTGAAAAAGGATCATGGACTTTCATATAAATCATGAAAAATGCAGGATTTATAAAATCAGCCCGTTTCTTTTGCACCTGACATAGCTGTTTTTTCATGAGGCTTGTCGGGCTGGCTGATAGACTGACTGGTTCAGCTGGCAGTGCTGAGGTCCATGCCAGAGGAAGCTACGAGTAGAAACTCAGGGTTGAGTGTTAAAGCGCTGAGGGCCAGAGCAGCAATGTAGCGTAAAAATATGGTCACAGTTCTGGACGCAGATGGGATAAACACAACTGAGGAAAGAGTGCTTTCATTGGGCCTGGCGGGGCACTGACTGGGAGACAGGAAACTTGGTTAAGTTTTATTCAGTTCAAAATAGAGGGACATTGAGGAGAAGCCTGTTTTAAAGCTGATCATACTGAAAAGCACGAGATGGAACATTCTAACATTTTCCAAGTGCAGCAGTCATTTATTAAAGAAAACAAGTTATACTGTATGAGAAGGACCTTTGTGCCCCGTTTGCCTGCCTATAGTATGCAGCACTGAGAAACAGCGTGAAACAGACTGGGAGAAAAGCTCAGAATCCACTACATTATGTGAATAGAGCTGGCCCTTGTCTTCACTGGGCTGAACAATGTTGCATGGCAGGGCACTTTGTGTTGAATGACAGGCCGAGTGGGGTGATACACTCATGCTCTGCGCTGATCAGTTTCATATGACCTCGCCGTAACGTATTGGCTGATCTGATTATGGTATTGCCTGCCATATGTCAGACAATAACATAAGTAGGAAAAGGAAGAAGGGGGGGATAAGAGTGAGCGAGGAAAAAAAACTCAGAGAAACACTAATGGCAGAATATATTGGAAAGGGGTGTTTTGAAAGAGCTATCAATATTTGTTATCACAGTGGTCAATGAAAAAAAAATTAGTTCCATCAGCTGTAGATCGATATATTGCTTTAGGGGCATTGTTTTGGTTTTAATGGCACACAACTTTACCACTTTGGTTTAGTCTTACTCTCTGACACATGCCAACGTAAAAGCTTTTAAAGCACCAGACTGCAGACACAACAAGTCAATGGCTTGTGATAAAGATCTAAATAAATCCATGAGAAACTTGATCTTATACACATTTGAAAAGGGAAGTAACAATTGGACTTCATTTAACAGGTGGCCAGAATAAATGATAATGCCATATATCTTTTAGATCTAAGTAAATGTCTCCTGTTTATGGAGCTTATGTCAAAAAGGTGATAGCATACGAAGTATAAGAGAACAACCAACACAAATGCAAACTTAAAGAAAAACTAAGAGATATATATAAAATAGATATTGTGTAAAACATGAAACAATATTATATTCACTCTCAGTAAATGTAAATGCTATTCACAGACTGCGGTGCAAGAACATTAGCACATGTAGCAAACAAGATCATTTGTTACCTTATAATTACCATTACTATCTGCATGATAACCACACTCATGAATAAGAGCTGAGCTTCAATAAGAAAGCATAGATTAAAGAGCCCGGATCACAATTAGTTCATTATTTGCAAAGCAGGAAGGGCCAGACTTCACAGTGACCCACTTGAGGTCTTGTGATGTTCATTTATCTCTGTTAACATCTGAAGCGTGTTCAATTATCAGGCAACAAAAGGGCCATCTAGTAAACAGCTCAAATGCGGCAAAATCCACAAAAGGATATTTTTTTCAGATTAAAAGCTTTAAGCCTTCACTGTGAAGACGGTGCAGCAAAAAGCAAGTGCACCTTACTGTGTTGTAGTCTCACATAGATATATATTGGGTTATCATATCACACAGATACATCTAATGATGACTCGGGATGTTTGCTCAAACCCAGCTCAGGATATTAAAAGAAACAGTGCTCTTAATGTCACTTTTGCAAGAACATTGAATTTAATAAAAAAGTGTGGACTGATGCCAGAAAATGTGGAATGTGTACGTGTGCCAAAATGATAATGTTGCCGTTTGTGAATTCCTAGCTGAGGGGAATATAGGGACATCATCTCAGTGGGAATCGGTCCAAATGATCTCCACAGTAAAACTGGGCTATCCATCCCCCTATCCACCACTCAGCTTAGCTCCACACAGCTCAGCTCTCCTCCCTTGCGCTCCTGCTGAGTCGAGCATTTCTGGCTGTAATGCTTGAGCTAGTGATGGTTTGTGATGCAAGAAAACAAACACTCCTTACAAGTTCAGCAAAGTCTTGAAAACGGGATAAATGCATCTATCCTGAAAAGGTCCAACTATTATCTATGGTCTATTAGTGAATCACATAATCAAAGAGAGGCCATCTGTTTGCTGCTGCAAATGAAAGATTGTGTTACACTGACTAAAAGGGATGACTAACCACGCTACAGACGTAGGTAATGCAATAATGCTAAAGCCTCCTTCAAAGCATCAGGCCAACAGCAGCAGCATCAACTTGGATTGATTCCAGTAAAAGGTGGATTCACTTTAAGCTAACACAGAAATGTCCTTTACTGAAGAAAGAACAAAATGTCACTGAAAGAGCAATTATACTAAATACAAACTGGTTTTAAAAAGGCCAGATCAGCCATTGTGAAATTATGGAAATTGACCGATGGGAATTTAAGGAAACCAGATAGGCTTGTGACCTTATTATGGCTTTGCAAATATTATATTGTATCGAGTGTTTAAGGCATTTTAACCAAGTATAAGATACAACGGTTGAGATTATGAATAGAGGAAAGCAGTTCTGCAAATAAGGAAACTCTAATCCTTCTCTCTGTAACCCCTGTGCCCGCTGGGTCCCTGATCCTTTGTCAGTCTCCTGTGAACTGGAGAGGATGTGGGTTTAGGGGAGGGACAGCAGATCTCTTAAAATCCAAATTGGCAATGCTTCAGTTAACAGTGCACGAGGACCATGTTCAGGTCGAACAATGTGTCAAATTTGAGCCTTTGATCTGGGACACTCTCACTATCTCTGCCTTCCCTTGCGGCACTGAGAGAGTTAACATGTAGCATCAGTGAGAGTATTCTCAGGCCCTTGTACAACTCTGCTGGGTAGTTTTTAAATATGTGGTCACAAGCCCTAGCCAGGTCGAGAACACAGCAGCCAACAAATACCAGGACTAGCATGGAGATTTTGGCAGGAAATGCTTATTTACTACCTAGTTTATTAGATAACACGCCAGAGTGACAAAGTAGAACTCCCTTTGTTTGCGTAAAACTGTCGTCTGCTTCAAAGTAATTGCTGTCACAGACACACACACTTTTGAATCTCTTTCAATGCATCTCTTTCTACTTCTGTCTTTTGAAATCCAGCAACAGCAATGCCAGATGAAGGGCACACTGAGAAAAGCTTCGTGGTACTAAGATGATAAAAGCACTTATTTCAGCATTTACATCAAGGCAGTTCAAACATGAATCAGTGTGTTCAAAGTAGGATGGTTGTGATTTCTAATAGCTCACCTGTTGTTGTTGTTGTGGAGTTGCTGGAGGAAGTCCACGTGGAGTTGCTAGGCCGCCGCCTGAGGTTCAGATCCAGTCGGGTGAAGGTTCGATTGTTGCCGTTCTTGTCAATGGACTCTGTGAAGAATTTGGACTCCTCTGTGTTGCTGGAGCTGGCTCGTTCATGGTCCTCATCTTTATCTGAGAGCATAACAATGCGGTGGTTCAGCTGTGGGCTTGCCTGCTTGGAGGACCGAGGGGACAGGACTGGGGACATGCTGTGAAGACTGTTGGAGGCGGGAAAAGACATGTTGAAGACCCCAGCGAGAGATGGTGAAGAGGGGCTTTTTTTGTGGTATCTGGCTGGTGGGTGAGGTTCAGTGGTATGGAAAAGGGGCAACCGTAGACCCTCAGAAAGCTTGTAACCCATCTTTTCTCTATTGAGACCCAGGAGGGGGTCCCTGTTTGGTCCCTTCCACTCTCCAAACCCCTGCTGGCAGCTGCTAGTCCCCGGATCTGGGTTTGAATGGTCGATATGTTGCACTCTCCCTTCCACATCCTGCACTTTGGTGACAACCCTCGGCCCAGCGTTACTCTGGTTGCTTTCGCCATACAGCTGCTGAGGGAACTTGACTGTCAGTGAATTCTCAGATAATGGCTCACCCGAGGAATCGGACCCTCTTATTGGTCTGAGGTTGCTGCCGCTTTCCCGCCGGGTCAGACCCTCCATCAGGCTGCAGAAGGACGACTCATAACCCAGCTCACCGTCATACTCGGAGAAGTCATTGCAGAAATCAATGTCGGGCTCATATGTCCGGTTGTCTTCCATAAAGTCCCAAACCTCACGAGCAATCTGGAAGGGTTCCTCCATGGGCAGGATGGGGTTACTCACCGCACTGACATAAGAGCCGGTGACTGGGCTGTCAGTGACATGGCTCGAGGTCGGGGTACCTGGGATCTGCTGCATCACTGAGGTTGAAGATATGGACCCACTTTTGCGAGCACCAAGCTGTTTGGATGAACTTCCACTTGAAACTTTCTTCTTCATCTTGTTGTGTTGGAAACCCTCTGTGGGGTCAAGCTTCTTGCCTCCCAACTTCTTCATCTTTTTGCTCTTGGATGTGGCTCTCTTGTGCTCTGGAGACACGGTCAGAGAGTAGTTGCTGTTGCCGAGGTTAACTTCCTGACCCTCCATGTAATCCTGGAGTTTCCCATCCTGGTTACCCATTCTGACTTTGACGGCACAATCCCTACACAGCGATAAGAGATCTGCCAGCAACTGATGGTGCTCTGCCGCCAGCCAGCAGAGCTCTGCAACCGCCTCCTTTGTAGCCTGCTGGCAGATGAGGAGTTCGCCTGAGGAGCTGAAAGACTGGCCTCTTTGTTCGGACACTGCGAGATCCTCCTTAGCCCGGTCATGGTCATTACAGGCCCTTCCTGAATGAGAGGCGCGGCTCTTGTACTTGAAGTTAGGGGCCAGCCTCTTGGGAACATACAGGCTGATGTTGCTTAGTTCATGGATGGGTGCATAAAGCAGCAACACAGTGTGTGTGCCCTCCATGATGGGTGCCATGTTATGATCACTGGGGCACTGTGAGTAAGTAGTCAGCCCCCCTGACACAGTGACCGGGCGCAGATTGCAGGGCAGGATCTCTGGCTATTCATCACCTGGCCTGTCCAGACACTGTCAGAGAGAAAGTAGCACATAGGTTACTGATCAGTAGATATGTCCAACAACAAGTAAGTCTACTTACTGTACAGTGACTTCAATTCAAAAGGTTTTATTGTCATATGCACAAAGCTACAGTGTAGAAATGGCAATGAAATTCTTCTGATCTGAGCTCCTCCAACAATGCAACATATATAATGAAATACAAAAATACAAAATAAAAAGTAGTGCAAAAAGTCTATATACATGTAAATAGAATATGATATGTAAAAGAAAAGAATATGAAATTAAATAATGTAAATTTAGACAAAATCAAATACACTCAATCCACTCTGAGGCCAGACTGTTAACATATTGTAAAGTTCATGCTTTAAAAAAAATGTAATCAACAAAGAATACGACACAGCTAGGGCTCTACAGACTATTTTTATGCTGATGCAGAGTTAGTTTGCAAGCATAACAATACAAACGGCTCCTCTACCTACAATGGGCCCTTCATATTTCACTGTCAAACCCATTAGTTAATTAAGAACTTAATAAAATCAAATACTATAAATACTATACAAATATGATTGTTTACTATCACTATATCTTATCTTCATCCTGCTCTTGGGCATTACGTAGATGAAACATTTTTAAACCGCATTTCATCAACATTTCACAAGCTGCTGCTGCCGCATAAAACCTGAGTGTCCCACAAGGTGACGACACATGCAAAGCCCGATGGCAGGGCTGCCGTTTGAGATGTTTACAAGCAAAACAGGCACAGCTATTTACATGTGCTTCAATGGATTCCAACACTTGGCAACATCTCTGAACTGTTTACATCATAACATAATCCCGTGGGTTACTGTCACCTTGCAAAGAGCCCGAGTGCAGTTGTGTAAAGATGGCAGCATATTGTACACTATCCCACGGGTGTAATGCTGTCCACTGCAACTAAAAATCAGGAAATGCTCTCTTTTATTTATTCTGAATTAAAATGTAGTCCACATCTCGGTATTAGCATCATATCAGTTTCACTTCAATGTCGTATATTCAATTAGAAGGTGAAAGTACGTCACAGTCGATTGCACCTGCAGCAGGTAGAAGAGCAGCTGCACTTCGTAAAAATATAAACAGTTACTTACCCGATTTAGTGGCATGGGAAATATTTCTTCACATCTCTGTACTGCAGCCAGCCAGTGCTCACCGCTGCTTCACAGGGCTCGTTTGTGGTGATTGACAGGAGTTTGGTCCAATAGATAAACTCAGCGCCGGCTCAACGCTATTTGATTGGTTCCTTAGTGTTTGTCACATCCCACATTTTGAGTCAGTGCAGCTGCAGCTCGCAGGTAGGCCATGTGATCGTTTTAAGTCAGGAAATCGTACAAATAGGGAACAAAGTTTGGCTGACGTTAATTTATTCAACAGTCGTAGCAGTTTCCAGTATTTCCGGGGCTAACATTTGCATAGTTACTCATGCAGAGAGGTAAGTGTGCGTGAAAGTACCTGCTCTATAAAGGCCCGAGGTGCTGCCATTTCTTACTAAACAGAGACACCTTGTGGTCATCTAGTGTATCGCTGCCATACACCGTTTCAATTCGTAAGAGGGTTTTCTTAAATAATACAGTGTTCATCTCTGCCAAGGACGTTATGTTCTGAGTCCAGTGTTGTTTTTATTCCATGGGGCTTATCATCTTAAAAACGTACATAAATTAATAATTTCTATCATATTAAATTATGCCCTTATTTACATAATGTTGCATTCACTGAGTAACCGAGTTGGCTACAGACAGAACAAACCAGAGCCATATACATATGGAACAAGGAATCAGGAAAAATACATAGACATTTATACCAACATATAGTCTATACACGAATATACGATATACTGTATATGGTGAAAAAGTTTTGTTGGGTTGTTGAATTGCTTTTGTTACCTCACTTTATAGGCCCTCTCATTACATTTTTTTAATTTTAATTTTGATTAATACAGTTTAGCATATGATTGTAGGTTGTTATAGGATACTGTGTTAAGACTTGTAATATTATATTTTAGGTGGAATTGGATTTACAGAATAACGTTTTATTATTATTCAACACAATATTTATTCCATTATCATTCAAATAACTTTTACTATTGTTTTATATATATATATTTACTATGTTATTTGTGTAACCTTTAAGTTGCTATTTCGTGTACCTTTCGCCTAAGATCCCAAATGTCCTACCTTTCATTGTTTTTAGGGGATGGGTATAATTGTAACAGAGTCACAGTAATCTGTGCAGATGGTCAAATTGGTGTTTATTTAAAGAAGATTATTTAATGGAATATTGTAGTCCACTTATTTCCCATATAGGCCAAAAGCAAGAAAGTAGGTTTAAACATCAATGAGTTGAATAAAGTACTTTCAGTGAATAATTAGGCTACTGAAATGTGCATGTTATCATTACCCTGGTTGTTTAAAGGTCTGTCAATTAGACACAGGATTGGAGAATGATGATGTCTAATCATTAAAAGAGGAATAACACATGATTTAACTGTGGGTGTATGGATAGAGGGGAGAAGGTTAGGATATTGATACCAAATTGAGGAAATGAAAGAAGGAAACCTGCACAATTAGGAAAGCATGTGTTTTGTCACCATGTTGACACCAGAGGGCGCCATTGCATTATGATTAGGGAGTAAATGTTTGTTTAATTTAGTTGGAGAGATGAGTAGGCTTCATTATGGCTGGGCTGAGGGTCAACTCATTGACCAGTGAGACACCAAAGACCAGCTGATAACTGTTGTCACTGCGTGTATTCAGTCCACAGAAAGAGTTAAAATAACTTACATTGCATTTTTTATTCATACATTTCATGTTAAATAATTCAATGACCTTCATCCAATGATAATGTTTTAAATAGTTTATCATGTGAACATTTAAATGTCAGTTTTGCCGGCTGTACTGTCTTTGACAGCTGCTCTATTTATGAAATGAAGGGAAACTCAGGTTTACGCAGAAATAACCATTTTTTCCGTTCACTTAATTAATTGGAAAAAAACATAATAATAATAATAATAATAATAATAATAATAATAATAATAATAATAATAAATAGCTACATCATACACCTTGTGCAGATTATATTTTATGTTAACATTTATATTGTAGAAATGTGTGTCTATATTGGATGATATTTGCTATGCTTTAGGTCTGCCTTTTTCCCTTCAGCAGTGGTAACAAAACATTTTCTGTGTGGAAATATGTGTACACTATTGCTAAATCACCCACTATATTGACTGTGTTATCAGTAGAGGCATGTCTGTGTGCTGGGTGCTGACCATGGTGCTGATTTGGACCAGCACTGGAAACAGCAGTTACCATGAATGTCCTGCACACTGTACACTCACATTTCGATACATTTTCACTAATTGGCATTATTTATTACTGCGTAGCTCGGGGTTAGTGCAGGAAAAACAACCGCGGACGAAATACCTGTTCGATATTGCATCGCGTTTAATGCTCTGATGTTTGAATATTCGCGCTTTCACGGGTTGTATTCATAAGGACGGTGACGTCAGAGATAAAGACCCCGCTGCTGTTTCTCGGCTACACGACTCGGCTCCTCGCTGTCTCCCCGCCACACCGTCCCCAGTCGCTCCACCGATGCTCTGACACACACTCCTCCTCCGGGCGGTGTGCGGGGCTTGAGCACAGGGGCTTGAGTGACACATGCTGCGGTAGTCTCTCCGCTGTATGGCCGTGGATTAGCTATATGCTAATATCGATAGGGAAGAGGAGCCAGCGGAGGCTTCCCGAGTCTGAACAGGCTCCTTTGCAGCCATGGCTGAAGGTGGAGAAGGAGAGGATGAGATTCAGTTCCTCAGAACTGTAAGTACATTTCCTTCCGCTTGTACTTGAAGCGCTGCTCTGGCGACTGTGGAAATATGTGTAGCTCTATTTCATGGTGCGTGTGGGGTTATAACAGTGTATTGCCTGCCACTTGGCTTTCCTCCCAGATGTGAATGTATCCCGTAGCCTTTGATAACCCCCTGCTTTCTTGCAGATGTTAGAGGCGGTGATAGTGCTCCATTGTTTTGCGCATCGCTCACTGACAGCTATTGTCTTTTCTGCAGTCTCCGTCTTAAAGAAGTTGACAACACCAAGTGCCATGTTAAACTTACATTATGCAACTTACTGTAGTATCTGAGTTCACAGGTTGACGGTGACACTGTGGTTTACCTTAGTCTTTAAATAACATAATTAAAAGGTGGGTTATTGTGGCATCACTTAAATATTTTTTAAGATGAAAGGAGTTCTGACCCAGTGTGCATGCTGTGTTTATAATATATTCAAATGTGGTAGCCTGGCAGTATGGGCTGACAGTCCAGACAGTCACCCCAGGGTGCCTGAGCAGCAGCAAAGGTCTATGCAAATAGGAACTGAGGAAAACATTTTGCAATAAATATGGTATTTCTGCTCAAAAGCTGTGTTACTGATGCTGTCTTACCTGTTGGACATAGGGCCAGTGTAGACAGACTGTATTATATGCATAACAAGAGGCTATAATTTAGTATTAAACAAGCTCTAGCCTTTTTTTCTTGGCTCTTGTAGTACACTACAGTGAAAATATTTGCAACTTATTAAAAATGCATTTCCTAAGCTGAAAATGTATGTTTAAGATCGGAAAATGCCTGGTTTTACAGCAAGGCATGCACTATCCACTGTTGACATAGATAGATGATGACATGATTTGCTCATCTACGGTGAAATGCATTGAGAGGCATATCATGTCTGAAAATACACGCTCGCCTAGGGCAGATGAATGAGCAGAGCGCTGGAGGTCCTCCAGAAGACCCAGAGACAGTAGGAGGTGTTTGTTTGCAGATTTCTCTGGCACTGCTGCTTGTGTGGTTTCACTTTATTAGGCTGCTCACAGATGCACAACCTGCTGTACTTCTGATAAATGTAGGATGGATGTTCTTTTTGTTGAAGTTTCAAAACACATTTGACAAGGAAACACCTCTCTAGTAATCTCCTAGCGATCAAGTGTAGTTGAACCTTCAAATAAAAGAACAGGCTTCACAACACTACCTTAAGGTATCAAATGAATAACATGAAAGTGATTGATTCTTGACTAACTCAGTGTTTCAGTACTGAAAGGCTTGGCAGTGATCTTTAAAATGTCCCTTTCTTTCACTCAGAAAAGCCGATACCTTCTCCTCATTTGTCCTTCAGCCCACCCAACCTTTAACCATGGCACATAGAGGTCACCACATCAGCATGCCTGCCGCTCCAGAACGAGAGCTGACATTTCAGAACCACTTCTCCTTTTTCTGAGCTTGAACTGAAATGCCCCCTATTCACACAAGAGTTTTTTTTTTAATAAATCAAGAACAAGCTTTATGTGGGTTATAAGTTTAATATTTCTTGCTTGGCTTTGTATTGGTCTCATTTGTATGAATCACAGGGAGAATATTTCCCAGATGTAACCGGGGAAGAAGAATTGAGATGACATTGACCAAAGGAAACGGCTGTCTTAGCAGCAGCTTGTTGCATCCCTCCACACAAGGTGTGTGTGTGTGTGTGTGTGTGTGTGTGTGTGTGTGTGTGTGTGTGTGTGTGTGTGTGTGTGTGTGTGTGTGTGTGTGTGTGTGTGTGTGTGTGTGTGTGTGTGTGTGTGTGTGTGTGTGTGTGTGTGTGTGTGTGTGTGTGTGTGTGTGTGTGTGTGTGTGTGTGTGTGTGTGTGTGTGTGTGTGTGTGTGTGTGTGTGTGTGTGTGTGTGTGTGTGTGTGTGTGTGTGTGTGTGTGTGTGTGTGTGTGTGTGTGTGTGTGTGTGTGTGTGTGTTTTGAAACAATTGAATAGAATTCAGTTTACTCTGGTGTAGCTGTGTGATGCAGAGCTGTAGCTGTGTGGTGCAGTCAGGCTGCACCAGACGTGCCACAGCAGAGCAGAGTGCAGAAATTATTCATTAGTCCTAGCAAGGCACAGCTGAAATACTCGGTGTAGAGGAACAGAACAGACATACACATGAGTATGTACATGCACACATTTATCTACATGGCTTTGGTCAGTCCTGCAGAAACAAATGCTCAGTTGCATGCACATAATGTCTATTCAAAAACATACATGCATACATGGGCGTAATTTCCACTGGGGACAGGGGGGACATGTCCCCCCCACTTTTCAAAATCCCGTTTGTGTCCCCCCCACTTTTCAAATGTGTTTATTTTTTACGCAAGCGGTCCTCGTCACGGAGGAGCGTCTGTGTGTGTGTGGCACGAGCGCATTTTGTGAGAGAGAGATAGAAAGAGAGAGAGACAGAGAGACAGAGAGTTACGGGGGTTGTTGTTAGCATTTGGTGCTAGCTCGGAGCTAACGGAGATTAGTAGCTGTTTCAACAATAAGGAGAGGGAGAGCTCTTTCCCGTCGGACTTTGAGAGACTGAGAGAGAGAAATAGAGAGAGGGACAGAGAGAGAGACTGAGAGAGTTACGTGGGTTGTTGTTAGCATCTGGTGCTAGCTCGGAGCTAACGGAGATTAGAAGCTGTTTCAACAATAAGGAGAGGGAGAGCTCTTTCCTGTCGGACTTTGAGAGAATGAGAGAGAGAAATAGAGAGAGAGACAGAGGGACAGAGAGAGAGACTGAGAGAGTTACGTGGGTTGTTGTTAGCATCTGGTGCTAACTCGGAGCTAACGGAGATTAGAAGCTGTTTCAACAGTAAGGAGAGGAGTAGAGGGAGAGCTCTCTCCTGGGGGACTGAGAGAGATCCCGTCCGCTCAGTGAGGTAAAGGACTCTGAGGGATTAGGTTGTAAACTGTAGTCTAAGTTATCTCAGTGGGTCTCAAACGGTTTGGTCATCTATGTAAACAAATATTTCCATCTATGTAATATTAGTTGTATATAAAATAAGTTAAGAAATCCTTCCAATGTGTACTATAGGTCAGTACAAAAATAAAAAACACAGTTTGAAAGGGGAGTGATTAGTCAAATATGCATAAATAAAAAGAAAGAATGCAGACTAGGTAAGATAAAGATATAGAGAGGAGTTTATCAAATATGTGTTATTGCTTGTGAGCATATTATAATGGTTTTTTTGATTATTGAAATATATACAGTTCTGTTTCATTTGATTGTTGAGAGCTGTATCCATAAATCTCTTAATGTTGCCCTCAAAGTGCACCAGATTGATGCATTCAACTTCAATTTAAAGACAAAAATCTTCCCGGGTGTGCATGCCCCCGGACCCCCCAACAGGAGGTAAGGTCATCTCAAATAAAACAGGTTCACATGGATAGGATACTAGATACGTGTGCACACTCATTATATACACTACACATTTTGCTTGGATTTGTTAACACTATAGTCCCTAATATATTTGTAGAAAGGCAGGAAATGGAATTAAATTGAGAAAATGTTTCATTGCGGAGGACCCCCTGTTTTGTGTCCCCCCCACTTCTCAAACCAAAGTTACACCCTTGCATGCATATACACATGCACTGCAATGTCTCTAAACCTGCTTTACATTGGTTGCACTAAGTGGCAGGCAGTCTGTGAGGGGATGTAGAGGCGGTATATTCTCTTGCCGGCATCCAAATGTTGCTTGTTATTGGAGTCAAGGAGCTTGATAAAGCAGTTTCACAAACTGCGTTTTCTCCAACAGCACAAAGTAATTTCCCTGGAGTGGAGTAGAAATTACCCCTGCCGGACTGCTGCCTATAAAGCCAACTCAGTGGGAGTAGGGGAAGGGAAGAGAAGAGAGGGAATGAGCGAGGGTATGACATGGGTAATTTGATGTTGCAGAAAGAGGAACGGTGCAGATTGTGAGCCAGGAAAGTCAGAGAGAAGCTTCCCCAAAACTGCTGTTTAATGTCAGAGGGCGCAAGGGGGCCGCGCCAACACTTTAATAAGGCTGCATATTCTACACAGCAACTCTATTCGTCCTGTTTCAAAATTGGAGAAGTCCTCAGATGCACAATCTCCGGCAGCACTGGCTTCATTATAAGCAGTATAGTGAATAAAAGATCTGATTAAGGTTACATACAGTAGCTCAGGCTGCTCATTATGCCAGTAGTTTTCTAAATGAATTGCTTGCCTGCCTGCTGTGCGTGGTGTCATTAAAGCAGATTGGGAGAACAAGAAGAAGAAGGCAAACACTTTTTATTTTCTCACTCTGCTTTTTTAAAACTTGTATAACTGTCCTAGCAGAAGGCCTATAAAGTAAAAGCACGGTGCAGCATGCAGTGTGACCGACCATGCACAGCCACACGCTGCACAGCTTCTCTGTTGCGAGGTTCCCTGCTAGGCAAATATCAGATTCTGGGGATCTATTAGCGGTTTGAGTGGGAGAAGCGACTTTGAAAAGGCCAGACTAGTGCTGTGACTAATACACTGTGGCAGCGCCGGGCTTGTTTATGTGAAGCCACCGGTCTCACTTTTGCATCCAGGACGACGACTGTCAATGCAGCAACACAGAACTAACGCAACAAGATGAACCAAGACCAAAACCACATCCGAGAACAATCCTTTAAAGCAGCGTTCATTTGAGCTATGCTATGCTTCCATGCCACCAGTGCTATAGAGCTTGCTGCTTCCTCACCCTACTGTGAACATCCTGCCGAGTGTCTCTTCCTTGTTGCTCTTCTTTCCCCTTTGACAGATTTTGCATTTCAATGTTTCCCTTTTCACTTTTATCTCTCGCCTTCCTGCGGCTCTTATTCTCCTCACATCCATTGTGATCTCCTGTTTCTTTGCTTGTTATCGACGTATACTAGTACTTGGCGTATCAGAATACTGTGCCGCATGTATTCTGGAGAATGTTGCCTCGAGTTGGAAATGGGGATGAGAGAGATGTGTGACGGTGGAGGCTGTAGCTGACAGCTTCACACTGGCACAGAGGCAACTAAATGTGCCATTGATCTGCAGTGTGCAGTCAGAGATGCGGTATTCTGACTCTGAAAGCATGCAGAGGCTTCTTAAGTAAGGCTACATTGTTTAAGCAGCACATATCATCCAGGTTATTGCTGACCTTTCTTCACAAGCCTAAAAATATACATTTCTCCAGTGTGTCCTTTATCTTAGTGCATATACTTGTTTGAGCATTATTTCAGTACTACAAGTACGCCAGACTTCATATTCATATTTCTGCCCCTCCTGCTCCTCTGTCACTTGCCCCATGTATAATTATTAGAGATCCCCATGAAATGATTCCCACTGATGGGAATTCAGTTGGGCACATCATCACATTCTACTTGACACTAAGGAGGGGAGCTTTAATGTTATTATGATGAGGTCCGCTGTCATTTCATGGTTGAATTAAAAAAGTAATGACTCAGTTTCATTAGCAACCACTTTTTTTGTACCATACTGTTGCATATTTGTGCGTGGAGATTGACTCTGAAATAACTTTTAAAGAAGGGATTTCATGAAATTTAAGAAAAATCTATTGATTTCGAGAAAATGATCACAGGGCATTTAGTCTTGTCTGGTGTTTTTGACATTTCGTTTTGATGTTGCTTTGTGTTTTATGATGCAATGCCACCTGTCATCTTTTCCTGATGCTGCGGGAAAAAATGCTGGACTTATTTCTCATGTATTTATTGGTGACTTATTGACTGGAGCAAGTGTAAAATCATTGATTTAGTGGTTTGTATCCTGGGCGGGTTGCATTAAACTACACAGAATGAACAGTTATATCATGCATATCGGTCATGATATTGATTAAATGCATGCTTTCTTTCTGCCCTGCACACACACTTCCATATCCCTACTGCAGTATTGATTTCCCTCATATCTCCCATTAACATCACCTCAGACCGTTCCAAAGTTCAACTTGCAGAAAAGTAAGTTTGGGGAAAGGTTTAGTGGGGAAGTGTTGTTCAGCAGAAGGCTGTTTCTCTGTGTTGCGTGATGAAGATGGACAGATAAGATAGGCCTGTGATGTAGAGGGAATTAAGCCAGCAGGCCTGCCCACAGACAACCCGGTGTAAAGCTGCTGTAATGAGCTATTGATCCTGCTACCAAATGAAGAAATGTCCTCAGTAATGTCTGTGGCATGCAAGCAGGCCTGATGGATCTGCTGTTCAGAGCATGAATATTTAATAACGCAGTGTAGGAAGCTTTCTTTCCAGAGAAGTACCCTTTTTTTTAAATGTTCTCTTTGTTTGTAGAGCTCCAACATGTCTGCCATATATGTTCACAACTATAGAATCAGAGGGTGTTAAGTCTTGATATGATTCTACCATTTTAATATGGACTCAAAATCAATTAACTGATCTTTTAAATTGTCGTTTAATACATATATTATTTGACCCAAAGATATTTAACTTGGTGAGTGTATCAAATCATAAACAAACACACACAACAAGAATTAAAGACAAATGAATTGAGATGCTTAACACTCTCCAGTTTTGTACATGGGAACTCCCGGCTTGCAGTTTAAGCATGGTAAATGTTGGACATTTAAAAACAAAAAGTTAACAAAACTACTTGGTTAGCTTAAAGGTGGGGTAGGTAAGTTTGAGAAACCGGCTCGAGATACACTTTTTGTTATATTCCATGGACTGCTCTTAACATCCCGATAATCCCGGGATTATCCGATATCCCCAAAAAATCCATAAAAAAATGTCATCTGTGGAAGCCGTAGTACTGTAAAAAGCACGACCAATCATTTTAGCCGGCCCGGCTAAAATAACTGGATGGCCTACCTGCCTGTCAACCTTCCATCTGTGCACAAACTTATCTCGTGCCCTCATTGGTCATGTGCGCGTTCGTGTGTGTTGGAGGAGGGGCTCTATAAGGAAGTGGCAGATTTTCTCCGGTTGTGTATTTTCAAATTCTAGCGCACTCAAGCTGGTTTCTCCAAAATTACCTACCCCACCTTTAAGTAAAAGTTCATAGTATGACTTAAAATGGGTATTTTTACTGCATTATTTAAGTTATTTGTATATTTTAAATCAATGTTGACTTTGTATTATTTTGGTTAAAACACAGCAGTCTCCTAGATAAGACGTGTGTGTTGTCATCCATCTACCAGACCTCTTCCCTACACAAGCTTTCGTGGACTTTGATTGCAAACATGTTGGGCATAACTCAAAAACAAAATATCTGGGAGAAAATCTGATTCCCTCAGAACGTAATTTACAATGAAGTAAGTTAGAACAAAATACGTGATTTGTAATTAATGTAAATGTACTATTACAAAACCAGATCACCTCACTGAACTCATTGAAGTTTAATAGTTACATGTCAGCATTAGCATAAATGCTCCCTGACATTTGGTTGGACTAGCATATCTGTGTAGTTTCTAACATTCAAATGTAATGCATTAGCCTTTGCTTGTAATGAGTCAATTGTTATTCACACCAGGGACAAAATAGCTATTTTAAGTAGACCGATCGTTCCCTGCTAGTTGTTTTTATATAAGAGATATAACATTTCTTTCTCCCTTATCTTTACAAAAAGACCTGATATCGATGAGTCAGAGCCCTTTTGGTTCGCAGTAACCTCTTTTGTACTTCGGTCACCTCCTGATATCCATGGTTGTCTGCTGTGGACCAACAACAATGCAGTGTAATTAATTCTGCAAGCTCCCCTGACAGCGTATAGAAAACATGCAAACATAACATTATTGCACACCACTCCTACTTTCTAACAGGGCTGCTCATCTTGTCCACAATGAAGGCTACAGTATATTAGTCGTTTTAGTCTGTGTAACGCCACATTACCCACATGAATTATCTGAACAAACCGTATGTTGAGCACAAAACCTACACATTCACTTAAAGGGCGTTATGTTAAAGAATAAAATACCATATTGCCATGTGTGCACTTGCCACATAGGTCCTACCACCAGAGCTGTTAGCCTGTTGTTAGCTTCAGCCTCCTCAATACTGCTAGCAGGGCTATCTCTGCTTCTCTTTGCCATTTCTTCTTGGCAGTTAATGTTGGCTCACACATACAAGGCTGACTTTCTGAGTAAGTACTCCAAAAGGATGTGACTATCCACGAGTCACTAGTTGTAGAAAATATGTGCCCCTTCGCAATTGCCTGCCCTGGCCCCTGACCATACTGGGCAGATATTGGCTTATTATTTGTTGTTAGCATGAAGATGGGAAGCATGGGGAAACAGCTAGCTTCTGTAAAAATCTACACATTTTGTATGTATAGCTTTTTATTAAAGGGGACCTATCATGCAAAATGCACTTTTGTACGTCTTTTATACATGAATATGTGTCCCCGGTGTTCCAGGGAACTCACCAAGTGTCAGAAAATACAACCCTCTCTATTTTCCTCCATAACCACATCTCTAAAAAAGGGGCTGCAACGGATCTGATAAAAACTGATCCAGATTTGAACACTGTCCTGACGTCAGGACGGTGGCGCTACGGCTATTGGGCCAACTCCACCAATCAGGAGGAGACAGCCACGGCCATTGCCGTTCGAAAGCGCTGGAGACGCTGTAGTACATATGCCAGGCCTGTAGGTGGTGCTGTTCTCACTGAATCAGCCCTTGCTAAAACAGAGATAAAAAATGTCAAATTGAGCAAAATGAGGCATGGCTAAAATGCATGATCTGTTTGGTATTTTGAAAAAAAAAAAGTATAAATATGCCTTATATAGGTATTGTCCTATACTATATTATTCAAATATAGCATGATAGGTCCACTTTAAGTAAACTTAGCCTAAGACAGAGCCAGGCTAACTGTTCCCCTTGCTTCCTATCTTTGTGCTAAGCAGCTCGCAGCAAGAAAGCATTATGTGTATTCTCCACAATGTCAGACAGTTCCTTTATTTTGACACAGGAATGTGGGAGATATGGAAGGAGTAGGCCTAGAGTGAAAATAAAACACATATCCTGATATATAAGAAAGAACAAACTGAAGGCTTGTTTCTGTGAGACTTCCCGGGGATGTCAGGCTTCTCAGTTTTATCTTCATATTCTCAATCATTTGATGAGCACTGAACAGTGGGATATGCTGCACAGCGATAATTAATACCTCCTCCAAGGTGTCACTGTTTGCTGCCACTTTACCCAAAACAAACAGAGGAATCACCTCCTTTTATAATTAGCTGCACAGATGGCTCTAAATGCATTCAGCACGGAAAAAGTTTGCCTCGTTTAAAACTTTCTTCCAGGTAAAACAGATTCATATTTGAATGTGTATAGGCTTCACCAAACGGTGCACGGCTTTCTGTAAATATGTGTTTTAATGAAATATGTGGACATACTTTATATAGGGTGTCGACATCTGGTGATGAACATGATAAGGGTAGTTTTAACGAACCAGGAGGATATATCAGATGTATCAGTTTATTATATGAGAACATCACCTTTCTGAGTGACAGTGAATGCTGTGCAACTGAAACTTTTGAAGCTGCCTCTACATGTGCAACCGACAGCCCTGTTACCACAGAAACAATCTCAGCGCATTTTGCCATCGTTCAAAATCATTAAAATGCTCACTACTTTTTGGCCATGCTTGTGATTCAATCTCCCTCCTACATGAAGCAGCTCTGGTATCTGACGTAATTATGTCCAATGTTCTGTCTCCCCACTGTGCTCCTAATAGTCCATTTAGAAGTGTTTACTCCTGCATCTGCTGCGGTTGAGGCCCACTTAGTAGGAGAAGGTTGAGTGTCTCTCTCTTGACTTTAGTGAGTTTTTAAGCAAATCTTGACTGTCCTCTGAAAATGTAGAACTGTATCATTATGCTGCGGGAAAGATACTCCCAATGGCACCAGTGCATGTCAGCGAAGCATCCTATTGACTCAACTGAGGGTCTATAATTGAGTCTTTTGCAGGATCTTCACACATAGCTGCATCTGGCGCTACAACAATTGCCTCGTTGAGAAAATCCACTGATATTCCCCCTTTTAGGCGGGTGCAAAAGTCTCATCCTTTTCATCTGAAATTGACAACGGTGGCGTTTCTCACCTCATAAAAGATTCATAACTCTTTAACAACCACTGCGTTGCACCACGCCAGCACAGACAAGGAGATATCACCCTATTTATTGGGTCTTGTTGCTGCAGAGTCAACGATGTGCCATATAAAGAAATGCAATATCCTGCCTTGCCAAACAAGCGGGGTTGGAGGTTCATGGGGGGGTGCATGAACAGCGAGGATACTCATTAGACGTAAGCGAGCATGCCAGAATAGATTAGACAACTTCACTGAGGTGACCAAAAGATGTGAGAGTATTCCATGGCATGCTAACGTGGCCTTATTCTGTAGCTTTTATCAAGCTTAGGTATATGTCTTGCTCACATAGTTGAGCTTTTTACTCCCCCCCCGAGCCGAGAATATCTGCAGCATTGCTTCGTTTTCTTTCTCAGCCCCCAGCAGCACTACCTCTTACAAAAGTGTTTCTGAGGCAGTATAGCAAAGGAGCTGACTCTAAAAGTACCCCACCAAGCTCTTAATGGTCTTTCCCTGAAATATATGACAAATCTGATAGCTGCAGGTTGATATTTGATGCGGTAACAAGAGAATGTCCTCCAACTCTGAGCCCAGATGAGAGGAAGTGTCTTAAGTTGCTTTTAACTGACATGTTGCTCAGGGTGATATTCCATACATTTGGCAATTGTCCCTTAGTCAAACTGTTTCAGAACTCTCTCTCTCTGTCTTTTCTTCTCTCGTGTGATCCGGCTCTCTGAGTCTCAGCTGTGCTTTAGCTCTGACACCAGAACCCTTCACCTGGGCATCATCACCACTCCCCGAACAAATAGAGTTTGACACAGCGGTGGCTCAGCTGTAGTTCAATCTCAGCTCTCCTCTGTGCAAGCATGTGGGTGAGTGCTCTGAAGGATTTCAGTCAGGTCAGGCCTTAAAGGACAATGGGTATTTTTATCCCAGAGAAGCTGACACTGTGATCACTGTTATTGCTAGGGAATAAGTTTAATAACGTTGCACTCTCCAGGTCTCTGCAGCACAGGGTAAAAGAGTTTGAACATTTATTGCTCCAGTTTGTGAACAGATCATTTAGTTAGAATAAAAGCCAAAGTGTTGAGGGCATGTTCCCTGTAAAGCTTTGGCATTATTGGATGTAGTGATTGGATCTCGTCTCAATTACAGACCCTGGCCCAAATATGAACATGGTTGCATGTGAAGAGGGAAAGTTCTCCCCAAAATTAAGAAATACATGTTTTTCCATTTACCTGTCAGCTATTTATCAACTGAGTATTGGACATATTGACCATAGAGATGTAAGCCTTCTGTCGAATGTAACAGAACTCGATGTCCGTCTGTTTGTGATGCTCAAAATGCAGGAAAATGCTCTTTGCCAGCTGTCAACAAGAAGCTAGCATCAGTTAGCTTACGTGTGTCTTAGCATAAAGACTTAGCAGTGTAAAACAGCAAGCATGGATCTCTTCAAGGGTGAAAAAATAAACAATGCTAGTGACTTCCTCTGTTTTCTATGCTAAGCTAACTAGCGTACTGGCTCAAGGTTCATATTTAATTTTCACACATGAGAGCAATATCGATCATCTCATCGGACTCTCCCAAGAAAGCAAAAATAAGTGTAGTGTAACATGTCAGACTATTTGTTCATATCGTTGGCAGGCAGACCATGTAGACATTGCACTTCTCTAGTTTGATATACCTTCCTAAAATCCTTTCCAAAGGATTGGGCACAGGCTGTGAGAGTGCTGAAATGCCTGCAATCACTGCTCCCTTTTTCATATTCTAGGTCTCATATACAGTACCTTCACTTTCTTGACCTGGAAGCAAAGTGTAATTTTCATCTCCTCCCCACTTGAGCCTCTCTCTCTCGTCACAGTTGAAAGTGAGTCAGGCTTCGCTTCCCGCACGCAGGATGGTAACAAATGCACCTGTTATTGCTGCTCTCCCTTTGGACCTCCAAGAAAGCTCTTTCTCTAAAAATACAACACGTTGCGCTTGTCAAAAAGTAGAACCAGCGTATTTTCCATTCTCTGTGTTCTGCCACAGAAAGTCTCAATTCCCTCGGTAACTGAGGCCACTTTGTGGAAAAGAAAGAGAGGGTGTGAAAAGTAGTTTGTTCCTTTTGTTCCCCTGGTGCCAGCTCCAGCTATAGCGCCGTCACATATGGCCCCTGAGCTTGCCCAATGCCATCAGATTGTCAGGAGAAATAACCAAATCCTTCTCTATATGCCTCATGTCAAAGCACTTTAAGGCAACACAGTATTTCTGTTCAGTAGTATGGACAGTGGAAAACATAAAGAAAGGAAGGGATGAAAATGCTTACTTAGCCTTTCACTTTCAAGTCACCGCCGGGGAGCAGAAGCAATGCTGCAAGGTGCGATGAAACACTTGACAGCCCTCCTCTGCTCCTCCAGTGGCACGCAGACGGCCTAAATGCCTGCAGACCTGGGAGGTGTTTGATCACCCTGCAGGGCTCGCTTCAAACTCTTGTTCTATAAACTTTCTCCTCACGTGACCTGCAGCAACCTTCATTTTGAATGGGCTAATATTGACGCTTTTACGTTGTGTTAAAGCTAACAGCAGCTACAAACATTCTGTGCCATTTAACCATGTAGCCGTCTTCACCCTACAGCTATGGCTCGCAGTGATCGCCGTGCCCGTCCAATCTCAGAGATGGATTGCCCCTGTCCATATGGTGGCTGCTGTTCACAGCTGTATAGTGCGAGTGTATGGTGATTGTGTAATTAGATTGCCTACAGTGATTAGGCAGTACAGGTTTGATGCGCAATATGCACCAGATGACTGTTACTGTACACACACAAACACACACACAACCTGAGAGTACAAACCACCAAAGATGAGTTCATTTTGCAGAGCTTTTGTGGTGTTTTTCTCGTTAATTTATTCTTAGAAAGTCGAGTCGACTTTTCAGCCAATTACCTACCTCAAACCAAGCTGGAGTGAGAGATAAAATAGTGCTTTAGCTGTTTTTCAGAGTGCTGTTGAAATATTGATGTAGAGACATTGGAGTGGTAAAGGAACTGTTTCAGATGTGTGGATGAAATGTCTGTTTAAGCATTGTAAATTGCATTTATCAATAACTTGTTAATGCATATTCTATGATCTACAGGTAGAGCCCACTGTGTACAGATAGGGAAATGTTCCAAGGCAACGTTCTGTATCCATGCCAGTGCAGTCAACAATGCAGCTGCATGCATTTGGTGCCAGGGACTTTCCACTGTCAGTGTTCAATAACAAGCAGTAAAGCTGTCATCCTCAGCACCCAGAGCAAAGCCTTTAAAGGAGGCTGAAATTTAAGCGGATGTCAAGATGAATTTATAGTTTTGCTCTGGATCTTAATGATGTGTGTGTGTGTGTGTGTGAGTGAGTTCATTGTGCTCTCTAGTTCTGTTTGCCTTTCTTTCTTCATGTCTCTCCCTCTCTCTCTCCTTCGCTCTGTCTGTGCTCTGAGGTCAGCATGTTCACCAGTGTGCCTAGCGATGAGCATTAGCGCTCCCATTTACAAAGCAACACTGAGTCATGGGAACAAAGCTACGCTGCTTTGGTACAACTTTTTCTCTCTTTCCATCTCTGCTGGTGGTGAGCATTGAGCTGCAAATACTGTACATGCATCACTTCAACAGTGAAGCTGCAGAAAGCATGGGTAAAATCCACCAGAATATTCAACAGAAAATATGTATTGTTTTACGGTTCTTCTTCTAATTCTGAAGAAACATTATAAGGAAAGATGGAAAAAAGTCATTATGTAAGTATTTATGCTAATAATGTGAGAATTTGAACCGCCTGAAGATATACAGTACAAACAAATCATTAATCTATTGATACGTTTGGTTGTAACGTCCTCACTAAGCTTTTAGTCATTTTTAAGATGTTCTACCATCAGTTTTCAATTTAAGATGTATCTTAGCTAGTTGGACTATGCAACAAACGACCTACAATAAAAACTATAACACCCTCTAATCAAAAGCTTATCCTTTGTGAATGCAGGCATTGCTCTGATTTATTTATATATTAGAGTTACGAGCATCCATGCAGTTAAATAAAAGAAAGCCATTTCTTATAAAAACTAAGCGAACTGACTTCATTTTGTCATTAAGGGATACGATATTATCAACAGTTTGTAATTTAATATAATGCTAATGTGAGTTTTGGCTGTAGATAAATAATGCGTGCTACAATAAATAGACTATTTAAAAAAAAAAAAAACAGTACAATCTTACTGCTCCGAGACTATGGGATCACTATACTGTAGAGAAAGATGGCAAAAAAGGAGTTCTAGTTTTAATCTGGTAAATAGAGCTGATGTGCAGTTTGACCACCTGATCCTTTTTTATTCTAAAGATTCAAAGAAGATAATGCTGCTCCTAAAAGGAACATAATGTGTACCCTACATATTGTTACTTCATATTTAACATACATAATCCTACAAGGACCAGCAGGTTGGCAGATGTTCAGCTGATAACTCACCTGTGATTTAACAGTGCGTCAGTAGTACAGACTGCAGTCCTCTCCTGTGACTGCTGTAAATAGCTTTCTAAGAGGCCTGGGAAACACCTGGTCTTTTTTCTGTGTGGGTGTGAGAGCGTGTGGGGGGTGCAGCGACTGCCCAGCTCTATTTTGTTCTGCAGTTCCCGACCTGCTGTATCAATCTGTCCCGAACAAAGTCCCGGTGTGTGTGTGAGCCAGCCTGTGCACAGTGTTGACTGGCAGCAGGCCCCCGGTGATGAGGTACACTTATTAGCCGGTACACTGTAGAAAGGTGTCACACTGGGACAAAGGCAGGTTGAGGCAAGTGCTGTGGACTGCTGTGTGTTTGTGTGTGTGGTGGATGGCTTAGCTTGCAGGATATTTTCCATCCTTCTTTCCTTTCCTTATTCCTCTCCTCTCCTCTCTGCTCTGCTGCCATATTCTTCTCTCTCCTCCCAGAGGGCCGCTCAGTGCCACCCTCAGATCGGTTTTCTGTTGAGTCTTTGGCTCAGGATCAAGATGAAGAAGACAGAACTGATCTGACCTCAAAGAGCGAGGCAGGGAGCAGAGAGTCTGGATGTTATCACCATGTGCCTTTGCTTTGAAGAAGGCATACTTAGCAAAGGCAATTTCTTAAAGGGAGGTGTAATCGCCTCTTTTTTATAAAGTCTGTTCTATTTGCTTACCCTTTGCTTTGGATTGGTAGTTTAAATCAATGCATTTTTTGCACTCAGCTTCATGTTTTTAACTTTATTTACTGTCTTATTAGGAGAAGACAGAAGATGTTGTTGACATAGACACATGGCCTGTGGCTCCGTCGGGTGACAAGGCATCTAATCTGTTGCATGGATTTTAACACATTAATGAGGAGACTACTTGTCATGTTGATCCTGACTTGTTGTAACACTATTTTCTCTGCAGAATTGATTCCTAAGACTTGGGGTAGACTATCTTTTCTAAATGATTATGAGCGGTAGTAATGTCAAGCAACATATTGCAAACAGTGGTAATACAAGCCCTATGAGAGACATTGGAGCAACACATGAAATACCAGAGCAACTCAGTTACCATCACAGCCAGTCTAAGTGCTCAACTACGGGAAGAATCCTGTTTTCCTGCAGAGAGGCCCTTTTCTCTGTTGCTACAGCCTATTTGTGTCTGTAAGACATTGTGTGACTCTGACTTTACAATGGCTATTGTTGTGCCTCCAGGATGTACTTGCCAAAACACTGCAGCCCTGCGCAGTGCACAATAAGGTGGCAAGAGTCTTCTCATGAACTAATAGCATTCACTGTACCGCTACCTGCTGAAATACTGAAGAAATCTCTTTAAAGCAAAGGCTTAGATACTCAAGACTCCTCCGGAGAGCACTTTGGTTCACACTGCTTCTACTTATTCCAGCTCTTAAGAGGAAAACTTCGCCAGAACAAGTTACACCCCACAAACCCTGGACTTCTCATCTTTGTTTTCTGGAGGGGTAGACTCCTGTGCATGTGTACAAAATAAAAAAGAGCTTTGGAGAAAAAGAGAGAGAAACCTGATGATCTTTAAATGAGTGCAGACTTATGAGAGCGGTAATGGCAGGATTTTTTTTCACATAACAACCCATTAGGCTATGTGCCTCTAAACTCTGTAATCACTCCTTACTATCATCAATAATGATTATTTATTTAAAAGCAGTAGTATCAGTGAGTCCATGCCAACAGCACTACAAGGTCAGGCCTGTAGGGCAGCACTGGTGGGTTAGCACTCTCCAGACTTAGTGGTTTACATGATCATATTTTTTTCATCTCAGTCAGAAATTCATTGGGTGATTGGCCGGGCAGCACGCTTGTTGAGGAGACATTTGTTATGCCCGACTGTCACTATGCAGAAATATCCACCAATGTCTTTTATTCCCCTGCGCACCAGAAGCACATGATTGGTTGAAACCAAGAACATATACCGTGTCATCACAGCCCCGCTCATTGATATTCTCCATGTGTTACTGACACAGATCCCATTGGAATTTGACAGAATTGTTGTTTTGTGCACACACACACTTTTATACACAGTGGAGATGACAAATTCATGATTTATACAGAACAAAGGAATAAGCCTGAGAGGGCACTGTATGAGAGTGGGAGTATTATGATAGAGTGAAATTCAATCTCAAGGTGCCCTTGGAGACTCGACTCACTTCTCACATTGTTAAAGGACGGCTGAATGAATGACTGTTTTCTTTAATCCACAGTATAGAGAACTGAAGCCCTGATGTCACATTTGGGCTGGAAGTGTCTCTACTCAATTCTGCACACACACAATTATTTGTATATTTCTTTAGTGCAACCATTGGCAGTTAATTTGCCTTAGTTGCAGTGTTAACATTTGCTAATGCATGCTAGCAATCTGAATTAAGATTTTGTACTAGGTAAACATTCATAATATTGGCATTGTCTTTTTTCTAGCTCCAAGCATTTGCGTTCCTAAATACTGGGTCACCCCTATGTTCCCAGAGTCCTACTGTATGTTCTTCATAAAGACATGGTAAGAGATTGGTAATGGTAAGATATGGGCAAAGATTGCTCTTGGTCAACTGCAAAAAAATGAAGATATAGATTTTTCAAATGCAGTAATAGTATTATTAAAAAAAGGTGGAAATATAATATATCTTGCAAATATCTTGCATGAAAATGTCAAGGCATAGTTTTTAATGTGTATAACATCAGTTGGTTATAATGTGTAAGTGGATGATTTCAACATTTGAACTACACACACATAAATTGCTCAGAGCATAATACACTTTGAAATGTCTCTTTAATGTGTCATATGAATTGAGCAGGGAAATAAAGGACCCTGGGAAAATAGATATACGCTTCCTCAATATTTTGCCTTTAAAGGTAGGGTAGGTAAGTTTGAGAAACCGGCTCGAGATCGCTAGAATTTGAAAGTACACAACCGGAGAAAATCTGCCACTTCCTTACAGAGCCCCTCCTCCAACACACACGAACGCGCACATGACCAATGAGGGCACGAGATAAGTTTGTGCACAGATGGAAGGCTGACAGGCAGGTAGGCCATCCAGTTATTTTAGCCGGGCCAGCTAAAATGATTGGTCGTACTTTTTACAGTATTACGGCTTCCACAGATGACATTTTTTTATGGATTTTTTGTCAAAGCACTTAAGATATTCATTGCTATCGGGATGTTAAGAGCATTCCATGGAATATAACAAAAAGTGTATCTCGAGCCGGTTTCTCAAACTTACGTACCCTACCTTTAAGACCCTGATCTAGTCTTGTTTTTCAGTCAAGACAAAACAAAGTGTCCTACACAACATAGTGTTGAAAAAAATGAACCAAAACAAAATTTTGGTTATCTATACATACTTTATTATTTCTTTGTAAAGAGAGTCATTAGAGAAGTCCATTTTATTATGTTTTTTTAACCCTTACAGAAAGTAAAAGTTCCAGTTTCTCATCGTCTCTCGGCTCAGCGCTCAGATTCCGCCTAACCTTTTTCATCGTTGCTATAGAGATCTTTACATCTCTGCTTTACAGTCGAGCAAAAAGGAACAGAATCACCAAAAGTCAGATTTTATCTTTTTTTGATTCTGGAAACTGACCCGTCTCCATTGAGCAGAGCATCTCCTTTCCTCCCAATCTGACACACATTACTATAGAGCTTTACTTTATGAATGATTGATAGAAGTGAGTGCCCCCCCCCCCCCCCCCCCTCCTGCTCTGTAGAAGCCAGGTGCAATCTGGGATGAGTGAGTAAGAGGGGTTGGTGACAGGCGGCAAAAGAGACAGACACAGAGGCAATGTCAGATACGTAATTGTGCTTCGGTGTGGGGGTGAGACGGTGGTGGGGGGGAGAGGCTAGACAGAGGCAGAGACATGAGAGTTAGCCTCTCTGATTAAAGTGTGTGTGTGTGTGTGTGTGTGTGTGTGTGTGTGTGTGTGTGTGTGTGTGTGTGTGTGTGTGTGTGTGTGTGTGTGTGTGTGTGTGTGTGTGTGTGTGTGTGTGTGTGTGTGTGTGTGTGTGTGTGTGTGTGTGTGTGTGTGTGTGTGTGTGTGTGTGTGTGTGTGTGTGTGTGTGTGTGTGTGTGTGTGTGTGTGTGTGTGTGTGTGTGTGTGTGTGTGTGTGTGTGTGTGTGTGTGTGTGTGTGTGTGTGTGTCCGCTTGAGTGTGTGTGCATCTTGGCACTCAGACAGACAGGAATGTGATGCGTGGATCGATACCGTCCTTATATTGCCCAAATCAACCCAGCGCGCGCTGCCTCACCAGAGCGGCTGATCGTGTGTTCCAACCAGAGCCAAGTGTTGATTTACCTTAGAGGGCTATTCATTTCAATCTGCATCTGAGATAAATAAAATGTTCATATTGATCCACGACTGTTAGCATTATCCAAAGTCTTTCCCATAACAGTCCCATGAATGGCACAATCAATTCCAGTCAGTATTCTTTCAATTAGATTTGCTTCCTACTGTAAATACTGTACAGATGTATAAGTATGTCAAGTATTTATTCCAAACTGTAAATTACAATGAAGGACCAACGGCGATATAGCCCGAAAATGATGACATGAAAATCATACCTAATGTTGCATTCATGTTTTAGGGAAAGGAAAAGATCCCAAGACTTTATTGTTACAGTGTCGGATAAAAAACTGTGCATTGACCATATCACTTATTGACAAAGATCAAAGTAGGATCAAAACCTAGTGAATGAAGTCACTTAAGTGGTGTCCAGCCTTACCTTTTCCTTCATTTACAGTTTTTTGATAGCATTTCACCTGCTTGATGGACATATGGTTAGTTTTATTCAACGTATTGACATTATAACACTATATTTTGGTTTCCTAGTCATAAATACAACAATTAAGTTGCAGAAAATACCGATAACGCTATAAACAAGACAGAAACAGAAGATTGATCATCCTCTTACCTCATTTGCTGAACCATAAATAATCTAAACTCTAAACAATACAGGTACAGGAAACAGTATTGAATTAGGAAACAGACTTTAACCAACTTAACCTAACCTAATGTCACCCTATGTCACATTCATGCATGTTGCTGCAGTAGGTAGTCATGATGCAAATATATTAGCATAATAGTGATCGCTAGTCATTTATATCAGAAGGCAACCTTTTAATTACATTACAAATAATTGTTGTATTGTCAAAATTGGGCACTCATCTACTCAAATGGTCACAATGTGCTCCGAGTTGTGGGGGAAAAAAGGACATGCTTGTGTTGTCAAGGCCCTGAGGCTTGTCAATATAGATTATCATGCCCTGCTTTTTAAACGCACCAAAATTAAACACAAAGATGTACATGTGCAGGCACTCAGAGCCATACAGATGCATCCTCTCTCTCTCTCTCTCTCTCTCTCTCTCTAGCTCTCTCTCTCTAGCTCTCTCTCTCTACATCATGCTATAATGGAGTGCTTCACTGTTACTACTACTATGCTGTACTCTGCTCTCAGCACAATCCCCCCTACATTAAATAATGCAGCTGGCCATTGTGCAGAAGCTCCCCCCGCGCCCCATCCCATAGCAGCACATATCAGCAGATTTCCGCTTGCTCCGCTATCACAAAGAATAACTACTGTACGTCCAATTCAGCGTTTCCAGGGCCAACCCTATAAACACAATCAAGCCATTTACACAACAGCAGCCTCAGATGTTTGTCCTCAGCTGTAGTTCTCCCTGAAGAATGCTTACTGGGGGATTTTCTCACCACTACACCTGCCTTTGTTGATATGTATGTAATTGTAATGGATAAATCACTATGACAGAAACGGGTTTAATATCCACATGGCTCATCTGCATTAAATATTTAAATGATTGATTAAACTAGGATGACTGTGTATGCCTTATTTAACATAAACAAAGCATAGCAAAGCTATAGATAATGTTGCTGTTAATTATTTATAACATAGTCCTTCATTATCCCTGTGCCGATGGCCGTGTGAGCTGCTGCTTAATTGTATTTAAAAGGCTTTCCAATAGTCACTTATTGAAACTCTCTAACACAAACATCAGGATGTGGAGGCCAACATTATTAACATATATATTTGTACTCTCTAAATATTGTATTTAGATACTTCTGATACTGTATAAAGGGTTCAGCTGTCAAAGAAAGGTATCAAAATGCAGTCCAAGACATTTCCAAAATAAATATATACATTCGTTCAACAAATATAGGTAAACATGCTCAAACATATGCACACATCATTTCATACATAATTACTACTGGGGCGTCGAAGCCACACAATTCCCCTCTTTTACTTAAATACTTTATATAAGCAAATTCACTCAGACCATCATTTTATCTTTTAAACGTGTTACGCTCCAATTGATTGCCTCATTTGTACAATGTAAACAGAGTAAACAGCCTAAAGCGTCGACTCAAAGGAATCCACCATGGTTGCTCTCTGTTTGATCATCACATTCAGACGGATATCCTCCCAATTAGCTGTGCCCAGGCAGAGAGAAAACGCATTAAAAGAAGCAGAGGGAATGTATATTAAAATTAACTGTTTTATTGGTGCACTTGACTGTTTTAGTTTTATAGTTTTAGTACAGAATGGTATGCTGCTTCAATATTATATGTGACATTTTATTGATCCCGATACAACAAATCAGAAAAGAGTGAACAGAACACAATGTGAAACCATTCAAATTGTGTTTGAGGTATACTGTATGCTTATCATCACATTTGCTATGTCAAAAATGCCAATATTTCTATATGTAATTTTCTTTTCCATTTTTTGAATGTCATGTGTTATTGCTCCAACAGTCGCCGTTTGTCCTTCTACCACTATAGTGGGGGAAGACAAAATACTTTTAGTGGCAGAAGAGTCTTCCCTGATCAATAACCCAGGGTTGGCAGGTGTGTGGGTGAGGTGTGGTTGTCTCAGGTCATGAAACACCCACACACAGCGTCTACATGCACAGACACACAGACTGAAGTCCTCTTTCTTTTCTCGACAGGATGATGAAGTGGTGCTCCAGTGCGTGGCCTGCATCCAGAAGGAGAATCGCAAGTTCTGCCTGGCTGCCGAGGGGCTGGGCAACCGGCTGTGTTACCTGGAGCCCACATCTGAGGCCAAGGTATGCACAAATCTTCAATCCTCTTTATCTGAAAAAACATTCAGCAGAACTCAGAAATGCATGTTATTGTGTGTGTGGTGTCTCTCATCTACTTCATTCGATGGGGTTTGCTTTCTCTGCTGTTTTTATAATCAACTATATGTCCACACACATTGCATACACAGACTGTAATCAAACAAACATCACATAACACATTTTGTAGAAACTAGACAACCATTTTATTCATCCTTGTTTATGTCCGGAAACGATTCAGTGAAGCTAAGCGGGGATGCACAAAAAAAACAACAGCTCAGCACGCCATCAAAGCTCCCGGTCTATTTGATGAGCTTTTCTTTTTAAAAGGTTCAGGAAAGATGTGGCACCTCGGTTGGTCCGCTGTCAGATGATAATTCCCAGAAATTATGCACCTGGACATGTTTGATGGATTGTTTCATAAACATTGCTGCTGTTGGCTCTAATTGCCCACGACTTTATTGCAGCAGAGCGGTAGCTGCTGACGCATTTGATAGTTTGTGTGACTAAGTGAAAAGTTTGAATTACGGCCGTTAAGAAACATTTCATTGTTTGCCTTTGGAATCAAGAAACTGCATACTTTATTGCATTTTTGTGTGAAAATAGTTTATTCATTTTGTTCAATCTTGAAGCAGGAATATCTGAATGATGATTGGCTGTTGGAGTGGATGTGTTCCCAAGAGACTCTCACCTTGTTGCTCTGCCGCTTATCTGGCATTATTGTTTTCCCATAGCAAAGCCTGTCAACAGCAGGCCTAATGGGCTCTGTCCACATTGATTGTCTTTTAATCATAATCCATTTGTATTGTCTGAGATTCATTAGGCTCAAGCTATGACACCAGTGTATACATGTGTGAGGTGTTCAGGGGAAAGACACTCAAAATAAGTAGGGATTAAAGATTATTGTTGTCCTGACATCCAGCATGTTCTCTTCTTTCCAACACCACTTCTTGTCCTCCAACAGCACTCATAAAGAGTATGTGTGGGTATGTTGGGGGGGGGCATTGTGCCCAGAGGGAGGTGAGGCTTTCACCCCATATTGGATGGTAATTACACTTGACAGGTGTGATGGATGTTCTCCCTATCTGGCACTTTGTCTTCATTGCCTGGGTTCTTTTTTTTATGAAAAGGCATCACCCCACCTTTGGGATCAGCAATGGAGAGGTGGAAAAAGACCCAAACATGGCAATTAGGAAGCGGGCCTGGACAACTGAATAGGATGCCTCCCTTTTCTTTGTGAACTAGTCTAGTAACGGGGCAAAGAACCAGGACCGCAGGAGGAAGTTGATTTAGAGTTTGCACAGTTTAAATGGCAACATCAATCAGCCTGAAAGACAACATCAAGCTGCTTGATTTTGATGTACGACCAGCAGGTCTTGCCTGTCAGCGACTCAATATTATGACCACTGGAGGGTTGACTCCCACATACCATAATGGCAGTGTGTTTTTGTTGTGTGTGTACAAAATGTGAATCAAAACAGATCCACTCACGTACGTCAACTGACCAATAGTAGTTGTACTGAAACTGAAAAATATCAGTTTTGACTCCTATCTTTGGAGGAGCCGCTTAAACTAACAGTTTCAGCAGCTCCTCCAAATAAGCTGTAAAGGAATGGCGAAGTTCGAGGTCACCGCCTAAGGCCAATCAGCTTTGGACCTTTTTCACCCTCTCTCTGAAGAAAGACATAAAGATGACATCCATCCCTGCCCACCATCTAGCTACGCTCTTTCTCTGATCACACTAGTGGTCATAAAGCAAACGTCTGGGCATGGCCGGCATGCTGTAAAGCTGTCTCCCTGCTCCGACTAAGAGGCCATCTTGACAGGGCTGGACACTCATCATCCTCTGCAGCTCTTTTGGACCCTCATCTAACTCCATACAAATTGTTACAGACTTGTGTCTGGGGAGAGCAAAGGTCAGCTGTCAGTCACCCAGAGAGACGAGGGTAGGGGGTGGATTGCTTTCTAGGGTCCTCATTATGATGTATATAGTAACACGTCTAGAGGAGGGGCTAGTCTGTGTAGAGGCATCACCAAATGCCCAAACAGCATGCTGAAAATATGTTAGCCTATATTGCATATTGATTGTTGGGGGAGGGTGTGCTAAATGTATTTAGTGGAGACCAAAAAAAAGCTAAAAGGACTGAATATTGGATTTGCATTGTCAGTTGGCCAGAAACATGACTCCAAAATATTTTTTTAGCACTAAACAACTGTGGAATTTAGCTTTTTCCTTTGAATGAATCCACAACAGGAGCTAAATCAAACAATTAGGTTGAAAATAAATTAATAGTCTTCGCCCAAAAAACGATCTTAGTTCATGTCTCAATAGCGATTGCGGAGTGTGCATAATTTGTAGTATGCCAATGAGACTGGAATTACTATTGTTGAAATCCAACACACTGGCATGTGTTGCTATAAAGTATAAATCAAGTCATTTCTGTTTGTTCTCCCAGAAGCGTTTTCACAGTCTCGCCTGGGGCATCTACTCTTCAACTTGACTTAGATTTTAATGATCAGATATGGCTGATTGGCTCAGTGCATACTGCTGGACATCTAGCTTTGTATTGACTGTACATCTATTGTGGCTTCACCCTGAAACTAAGTTGTGTGAAGTTTGCAAATGAGGTTGGTTGTACCTGAACCAGTTTTTGAAGAGTTGAAGTACTCCGTAAGGAGGACAGGGTTGTTTAGGTTTATACAATTTATCTTGTAGCCGTTCTGCATACTATCTTCATCCCTGCTTCCCTCATTCTGTCAGTGAATCCCCCTCTCCTCTCCTGTCCTGGTTTGGGACACCATTTTAACATCCTACGAGACCTGGCTTATCTTTGAGCAGACTGACCTGAGAGCACTTAATCTATTTTTAAAGTAACTTTTAATGAATATCGCCCACTTGATTAAGACAAACTCTGTTCAAGTGCGGTAGAAATGCAGCTGTCAGCACACATTTTACGAGTGGACATCTAATCAGAATATCCCTGCGGATTCAGGGAGCACTTTTTATTTGTCTGGCTATACTGTAAGTGGATGTTTTGTTTATGAAGCAAAAAGTTCTTTACATACTCAATCTGTATCTGTATCTGATCCTCTAATGCTGCCTCAGTTATGGAGCATGTTGGCCTGATAAATTAGGGTGTTTTCAGAGGCAGCTGCTTTCAAAAGAGTAGTCTTAACTTTTCATTTGACACTTTAGGCGCACTTCAACACATACTGTGCTTACAATGCCCTGTATTCTATGCAGAGCAAGATCACATACTTGGTCTATTCGTCAATTAGATGGATAAAATGTTTTTCTTAGGGATTAGTAGATACCAAACACATAAAGATATCTAGCTTCCATTGGTGAGGTGGGTAGAAACATGAATCCAAAGGAATGCTAATGTTCTCTATCTCCTGGATGTTTAAATGATAACTGTTGGCTAATATTTGTACCCTATCAATGCATGTTGATTTAAAGCTGTAGTGGGCAATGTTGCATATTAGAAGTCTCAGAGGTTAGCGTGATATAACAGTGTCTATGATTTCAGCATCCAGAAATGGATAAACTGCACACTCCTTGAAACAAAATGCCTTTTTAGAATCTCAATGGAGGGCGGGTGAAGATGGTGCAATACAAAGTCCATTATGATTTAAACTACTTAGGCAAATAAGCCCTTCTGGTTGCTGTTTAGAGAAAATATGTGTGTTTTCGCTAGCGGACGTCAGGAATAAACTCTATTACTGTACGTCTTCTAAAAGGTACTACTGGTGGCTCGTTAAGAATTAGACTGAGATCACAGTTGCATTTGTATAGGTTGTATAAGCTGGTTCATGCTGCTTGACACCATTGCTATAAACTAACTTTTTAATAAGAGCCCAAGTGAGTTTACAAAGTAAGTTAAATGAGCTTGAAAATGTCTTAATTTGTAACCTCTTGTCTGTTGTTGCAGTATGTTCCTCCAGACCTGTGCATCTGCACCTTTGTGCTGGAACAGTCTCTGTCTGTACGGGCGCTACAGGAGATGCTGGCTAAGAGCGGACAGAACAGTGAAGGGGTGAGTGATGGAGAACACACACATGCTGACACACAAACACACACACACCCAGACATGTGCTGTATGTCCCACTCTGTTTATACGTTCATAAGACGAGGTTGTAAAACAGTTTATTGTAATGACTGCAGTAAGCTAAGTTGAACACTCTTAACTTGTTCAGTCACTTTAAAGAGATGAATGGGCAAAATAGGCCCATTACAGTGGCCTTGGGATCCTGGCTGCCCAGAGGTTCAGGCCCCAATGAATATTAATGAGGATGAAGTGGATGTACTGGAATTACTAGAGCTTTTTCCTCATGTGCTGCATGCACTTTTAACCCATTTAATTAACACTAAGGCTTGAAGAAAACCAGCTTTTTAAAATGTTTTCTTTTGTAAATTATTAAAGCAAAATGAACAACTGATAGAAGATTTACAGTTTTTCATTTAGTTGTGGCTGATTCTGTTATCATCACTCATTATTTATCACTGAATCCCTGCATCTGATGTTGTTATAGTCATCTTCTTGCAGGTGTGTTGGCTTCTCTTCCTCATTGCTGTTACAAATGTGTGTCTCTCCCATCTTTATCTTCTAATTTCTGTGTATAATCTCCATCTTCCTCATGATAGACACGCGGCCCGGACCGATGGGTATGTTCACTACTCATACCATTAACCTTTCACCCCTAATGCATGATGCTGTAGTTTAGTCTTTTTTCATCTGTCTTCCATAACACATCATCAAAGAACATCAGTCTTTCATCAGGAATCTTTAGAAATCAGGGTTTATGCTAACACTAGAGCCCTGCATGGAAGTAACTGATGATGGTATGGATTTTTTGTGTATCCTGGGTGAGCAGAGTTGACAGAGACAAATAGAGGTTCGTATAGACTTCCCAATAATGTTCCCCACAGCCATCACACAGCACTTCCCACTGCTGGAGAACTGCAGCGGCTGGATGCTGGATTAGCGTCCGGTTAACGTTAGTCTTACCCTCAGGGGAATTTAGATGGATGCTCATTGCAGTATCATTTGTTTTATTCAAACCCAGCCTCACAGGATAAGCTCTCATTTGTCACAGTATCATTTTTGTACCCACTCATTTTTGCTGTATGATATGAGATGCCATGAGTGGATGGAAACAGCTGAGACAGAGATTTCTGCCACTTGAGAGGAAATGATCATGAAGGATTTAGTCAAAAAAGCTCTCTACTGACTCAAGTCAGCTTTGGCCATTTCACCCTTTAATGCTACATGGCTAATGATGGTGAGAATCTCCGTAAATCCTCAGTTGTTGAGGCTCATACTCATTGACTCAACTCCTGAGATAAATGTTAAGGGCTGCGACCAAAGCGGGCTACTGCGACCAAAGTGGGCTACAGAATGACAGAAATGCAAGACCATTGGTTCCACTGCCTCTGTGCGGGGTTTAAGGGCTAGCTAGAAGGGAATTAGGGGGGAAAGGGTGCTCAAAGTATTAAATGCTAAATTAAAGCTCAAAAGGACATACTTAAATGAGAGTCCAGCCTCATCCCTCATGCATCAGAATCATTTTAAGACCTTCACATAGCACTTTAAGTCCAACTGAAATGCAACTGCTTGTCTGTTTTAAATCCTCTGTTCCAAGAAATCAAAATCCAAATTGAAAAATGTCCATTCATCAGATACTCACACTGACTAGCAACCAGACAGCAGTCTGATATTCAAGAGCCCCAGACTTTGATCAGCAACCCACAAAAGCTTTTTTCTGAGGTGTCCTTCTTATCTTTCTGAACACATGACCTGCACTTTAGCTTGTTGAGTAAGGCCAGCAAGAAAAAGAAAATTCACTGGCGCAAATTACACTGCTAATGTCAGTTTGCAGGCTAGATACCTAATAAGCTGCTCAGCTGCAGCACATTAAACACCTCAAAATGTCGCTTTGGTCCACTTGCTGGTGTGGTTCTTACCCTTCTGCTAACAACGTCTGACCAGAACTTTAAGAGCTATACAACTATAACTTTAAAAAATACAATTATTTTTGACTGCAAAAACGCACAACTAAATGTGATTTCAGTTGGACTTTAATGCTGTTGTGTTTCCTACTTTCTAGGGTAGTTGAAAGATTTACTCATCTCTGAAATCTTTTTCTAAACCTTTCACACCATTTGTTCCTTTTTGTAGGACCCTTTGGACTTTAAGATGGTTTAAAATGACCATTTATATTGTGTTACTTCACTGTTTTCTCTCTACTCACATGTATCTGTTTTCGATATTGTCTTCCTATTCATCACTTTTGCCTGCGCTGAAATGTCACTGGAGGAAGCGCCATTAAAGGGGAAATGGAGGTTGAATACGTCTCGGCTGAGGCTCTGAAATCAATATGTCTTTGAACAGATGGGCTTATCAATGGACAGTGGCTGGAGCAAATCGGTAGTTCAGGCTGTTTATTCCGGAAGGCGCTGACTGAGACACAGAGGCGACTGAAGAGGACCTGCCAAGACAACACACTTACAATCGGTGCAAATGCCAACCCCCTTTTAGCTCAGTATCCACCGCTGATCACTTTGTGTGAAGCTTGTCGTTGCTCGTCCAAAAAGCACTGACCTGTTTGATTTGCGTGTCGCTGGTCAAAAGGGCAAATGATGAGATCAGTCAGTCAAGGAGACATAGCTGCCCTGGCGACACCAGGCGTGCTGATGTTTCTCTTCCCCTGCCCTCACTGCCCTCTCTTTGTCTTCTAGCTTTGTGTTAGCTTGTAGCTGCACTTGCCCCTTCTTCATTGAGTAAAAACACAACACTGCAGCCACACACATAATGTGCTGCAGGGCTCACACACCAGGAGGCTGCCTCCTGCTAAATGCCATGCCTTTAAATACAAGTCATGAAGATGTCACTTGTGGTCAAAAGCTGGACAGGAGATACAACACTTGTTTTGTTTTTTCTTGCACCTCTTAGATCCAACCATCTTTTCCCTTTCTGGTTCAGCGAGCTGAGTGTAATACGGTTTTACTCATTTCAGTTGCTCAAGGTGTATCACATTTTTTCTGGAATGTGTCCCCACATGCAGAAGGTTCTCTTTCTTACTGAAATTAGCCGCTATTTTCCTCAGTGTGCTCTCTATCTGTGTAACGCAGTCCCCAGCCGTGGGATAAGGAAGTGAGTGGAGGGCTTGGGTTTATTGGTTGTGGAGATTGCAGCTGGATGTGCCTCGCCGCATTAAGCTCAGTACCTCAGCCAGCATACAGCAGTAGCCAGAAGCACAGAAGAAAGCCTGAAAGCCAGTGCTGCAGTCTGCACGACACAACTGCATCAAATCACAGCATGGCCATTGTGCCAGTAGCCAATCGAGGGGGCTAGAGGGGAAAAAACAAGAGGGAATGAAAAAGAGAGGAGAGAGAGGCTGCACATGGTGTTTTCACAATACACTGCTATGATTCATGTATCTCTCAGTTCATTATAAGAATTCCTTTAGAAACAAATCTACTTACCTTTGGTAGATTTTAAGTCTTGACTACATATCATTAGTGTCCTGCAGTGGTTGTACTTTTGATTTAATTTAGATTTGACTCAAACTTGACTGTTTGACAATGATTCTCAAATTATTTCTGGATCTTGTGCCAATGGCATTACTCTGTGAACTGCCAAGGAATGGGAGTCAACCTGCTTTCCTTGATCCCTCTAAAAAAATAAAAAAGGACTTTTTGACATAGTATGCCTCTGGGGACTTAAATAATCTGTACCAAAGACTGAAATAAGGCACATTATTTCTGAATAATGAAACTCTTTCTTACCTTAATGCTTTCTAGAGGCTCATAAGGAAGGTGAGTAACACGGGAGACGCTTGCCAAAGAAAAACATCAAATACCCTTTTTTACCCCCTTTGCATCTCTAACTGTAGAGACACCATTTTCCCCTTCTGCATCCCAACCCAACCCCACAAGCGTCGGAGCCATTCCCTGCTAATGTTTTTCACCTTGCATCGGACATTGACAGTAGTTGTGCATCCTTCCCACATTCCTGTCGTCAGAGTGGTGGAAAGATGACCCTGTATCCTGTTCCCTCATGGATACAAGACCCAGAAACACCATCTCCCGGCACAAGTCAGATCTGCATGTCTTCATTGACGAGATGGGGTGGCATAACCCTCCCCATGAGATATGTGCTCCCCTCAAGCTTGAGGTCATCGTGGCTGGCGAGAAGGTCCTCACTGAGGTCAACATTCAGTGCCAGAGGTCGGGTGTAGATGGAAGCAGTTGGAGGGAGACCACTGGGGCTGTTCTGTCAGGGGCTGGAGCTGACATGTAACTACGTATTTGTGTGTATTTTGTGCGTTTGAATCATATCTTTAGGCAGCGCAAAGCGGCGGACACAAGACTCTTCTGTACGGACACGCCATCCTCCTTCGGCATTCCTTCAGCTCTATGGTAAGAGTTTGCACACAACTGATGTCAGAATACTGACAGACAAAGCTGACTTCTCCTGCTATCAGAGCAGGAACTACATGTACCAGGATGCATTGTGCCCAGGATCTTTGTCCCCAATATCCTCTACACTCATATTTCCCATTTTCACAGTTGAAAAGATAGTTAGTTTATAATACATGTAGAAAAAAAACGGAAACTATTTTTTTTTATTTTTACCTACGATTTATATACCATCAACTCGGATTACACGTCCACATGAAAGGTGGAGAATTTCCCCTTTAAGTATATGGCAGGCACATAAACATGTGAGCAAGGTCTTCTGCAGAGGTGTGTGTGATTGTACTGTATGTGTGTGTGTGTGTGTGTGTGACAGCTCTGTCCTGTGTGCTTTGTTGAACACAGTACCTGGCCTGTTTGAAGACATCAAGGTCTCAGACAGATAAGCTGTCCTTTGACGTCGGTCTGCAGGAGGATTCAACAGGTAAAAGAAAAGCTCTGTACATTTTGCTTTTATCTATCCCACTGGCTCCTTTCTGTCCCTGTCTCTGTTCTCTGTCTCACTGCTTTGCTTCTTTCACTTTATGTCTCTCGGCTGTCTGCAACCCCCCCCCCTCCGCACCTTATTTGTTTATAAGCTTCTTTTCTCAGTAAATATTCCCTGTGGAGTACTGTAAACATACAACTTTTGTCAGTGCTGATTACATCTCTGCTGCACATTTGCATCATTATTTATTCCATACAGTGCATAGGATCAGCAGTCACCTCAATATGACTTAAAAAGATTGTTGCCATGGTGCATCTACATTTGTTCAAGCTCTCATTTCTGCCTACCCTCGGCTCATGGCATTATTAGTAATTACAGATGACATTGGGGCAATGGCAATGTGGTGCTCTCAAAGATGTTCACTATATCAGGTTGTTTATATTACAATATGGAGACAGCGTGTGTGTGTGTGTGTGTGTCATTGTAGGTGAAGCCTGTTGGTGGACCATCCACCCTGCCTCCAAACAGAGATCAGAAGGGGAGAAAGTGCGGATTGGGGATGACCTTATTCTCGTCAGCGTGTCCTCGGAGCGTTACCTTGTAAGTGAATCGTTTGCTGTTTGATCCTAGAGCTAGTCTGTGTATTGTGTGTGTATGTGTGTGTGTGTGTGTGTGTGTGCATAATATAGATGTCTTAGTTGGAAGGCATCACGTCTTCTTCCCCTGATGTGACAACATTTCAGATTATCCTAATCCTGTTACCACTTGCTGCACTTTCGTCGTGACCTCTCTCCTGCAGGAGGCTTTTAACGTTAAAAGCAACAACTTTTACATCCTGGATGACTGCACGGCTGCTCACAATTACATTTTATTGGAACTGGAAATGTCTCGTTGGTTGGATTTACCATTTCTTCAGAATGCTGCCAGTGCCATTTCAAAGGACTCACTCTTTCTTGTCTTTTGTTTTTATCCTCGTCACATCCCCTCACCCCCTTGCTATCAATACAGATTATGTTCCTCTTGCACAGCTGAACTGACCTTTTCAGCAGTAACCTTCTTCTTTCTGATACTAATGTAGCGCCCGGTTAAAACGTGCCTTTGGAACAGGCACATTGTTTGCGTTTTCTTATGTACTGCTCAGCCAAAAATCTACACTGCGCTCCCTTAAAGTCCTGAACAATAATCCTGCTAGGACATAACCGCGTCCCATAGCATAGCGTTTACGCATTGTTTGCTAACTCTTGGGCGCCAGGATGTTTGCAGGAACAATACAGTTCATTCCAGCGTTGCATTGCTTATGTTTGAAATGTTTGAGTTAGCTAAAATGTCATGTCTCCGGCCTCTCTTTCCTCATCTGTTCTTGTACCGTAGCCAGCGATGAAGAAAGAGATGTACCCAGCATGCTGTTTCTCTCAACTACATTTCACCCTACTAAAATATATGTTCTGTAGATTTAAAAAGCTTGCACCCTTCACTGCACTTCCTTGATCCTCAGTAGTACACCTGACAGGTCTGAAGTCAATCGGATGAAGGATTGTTGAGAGAATTGAAGGGAATACTTACCAACAGTCAGAGAGTGCTTCCTCCCTGCCCTCTATGCTTCGATCAAAGCCCTGTGCGACCCTTGGAAAAATGTCCCCTGAGACCCATGAAGTTGGTGACAGCAGCCAGGCTGTGTTTACCCCCCCATGGCGACAAGGGCACGGCCAGATGACCACTATAGTCTTACTGTCACCAATATCTATTTGTCACCCACACAGTGGTATGTGGGGACAGAACCTCAAGGCTGCGAGGGGCTCTGGAGAGAGAGGATCATCAGGACACAGCTGCCATCAAAGTAGATTTTGGACACACAAAAACTGGGAAAATACACCCTTGTATAGTCACACAAACACACACACACACACACACACACACACACACACACACACACACACACACACACACACACACACACACACACACACACAGCATCCCAGATGGTGTGAATCCCCAAACACTCAAGGCATCTGTATGTCATGTTTTATGCTTCCCTCAACGCTCAATGATAAACTGGAGTTTTTATCTGGATCAATGATTACAGAGAGTTTCAAACTTTAGCTGAACCCTGTGTCAATATCAACATTACATTTAATGTCAAACCCAGTGTCAATCTCCCTTACATTTACAAACTTTTTTGTTGTTGTTGGTATTATTGTACAAAATAATTGATTATGTAGAACAGAGAAGTAAAACCAGGCAAGTAAAAATGATAACTTCCTTCCATCTTTCCCAACAGACTGTCTTTGACAGTTTGACACATGTCCCTTCAACAGCGTTGATGTATGCAAAATATGTAAATGCTTCTTCTAATTGACTCTTCTTTCCTGCAGCACTTATCCATCTCCAACGGCAACATCCAGGTGGATGCTTCCTTCATGCAAACCCTCTGGAACGTCCATCCCATCTGCTCCGGCAGCAACATAGAAGAAGGTAGAGACTTCACACTGAACCCCAGCTTTCATAAGTTGTCACTACTTTCTCTATGATTCTGTTGTGATTTATGATGATATACATTTAACATATGGAAGGAAACAAATATACACTTACAGTAAAGCAGGTGTAGGCTGTCAGATTAATGTCAATTATATATCTAAAGATGGGGTGCTAAGAAGCATCTCGTTAGATATATTCGGAAAATAGATAATGTAGAGATTTGGCTGTGACCATATTCCTTGTTGTTGAAGAACTCCATTTTATGTTAGAATGACCAATGTTTTCCATAACCGCATCTGCTTGGATTTCTTTATTGAAAAGTACGCTAAAATGCAAAATTGCGCTTTGTAATCTGCTGTTGTGCTTGAGATGCAAGGTATTTCTGGATTGCATCTATGAGATGACAAGCAATCAAAGTGCAGGCAAAATCAGGAACAAAAATGTCCGCAAATACACCCTTGTATAGACACACACACACACACACACACACACACACACACACACACACACACACACACACACACACACACACACACACACACACACACACACGTTGACATTTTACCGAAAGCAGCTACCGTTTTTAAACTATAGTTAGAAATGTAAGAGGTTTATTTCTCCTTCAGAACAATGGAAAGGCTCTCCTTTCACAGCACATCTCCATGGAAACCTTTGATCTCTGGGCTCACGTAAACAGGTGTTTGATAACGTCGTCACCATGGTAACCTTTGATCTCTGGGCTTACACACACAGGTGTTTCATAACGTCGTCACCTCAAACACAAACAAACAGGCTGGAGTTTAAAGACTGTCTCAGCCTATTATTTTCTGTCTGATGGAGACTTCATACTGACTTCAACACGTTCAACATATTTTATACATTATTGGTGACGTTTGGTTTTAGTTCAAAAGTTTGCAGTTAAAATATTCTGATGCTTTTCAAAGCCTTTTTACTTTATTTTCTCTTCTTAATACACATTAATTCACTACTACTTACATTTAATATTTAACTCATATATATTTAAGCCTATTTTCAGCTACAGAAACCATTCAACTATTACATTATTCAGCTATTTCAGGACATTGAGGCTATACATGTTGTTGTTTATACCTTTTTTAAACCTTTTGTTTTAAATATTAAGCTTCTTCACTCATTTTCCTACTCTTCCAGTTTAACATTTCACTTTCAAGTTTTCAACAAAGTCATTGCAATGCTTTTGAGCTGTAGCAATTTTTATTCAAATCATTTAACTTTTCTACATTTCTCCGCTAAGTTCAGCAACACACTTACTCGGTTTCTGTAGCTAAAAGCAGCTACAGAGACCATTCAACTAATAAAATATTCAGCTTTTTCTGCATTTTCAGCTAAATTCAGCCACAAATGTTCACAGTTTACAGCATTTGCACGCATTTTCAGCTGGAAATGCATTTTCTAGTTATCTTTCCTTTCTCCTGCATTAGGCTACCTACTGGGTGGTCATGTGATGCGGTTGTTCCATGGACATGACGAGGTGGTGGCCATCCCAGGATCAGACCAGAGTGAAGAGCAGCAGAGGTGGGAAAGCGTTGACCCGACTGAATTACACCGCATCATTAGGGGTCACCATTAAGTGATGGCAAAGCAGTTATGTGGCACAAGAGAAGTGAAATGACCGGCGAGTTACCCATAGCCTCTCAGCTGCCACCTCGCTTGATAAAAACGCCTCTGACCAGCGTGACACTAAGGCTCTCTGGGGAGCCAAAATGGCTGCTGAGTTATTTTTATCTACAGTATAGCGGCTTGGTGCCAACATAGATAAAAAATGGCACGTTGGGCTCAAAGTGGGTCAAAACAGCGTCAAGGTTCATTCACACTCAGCCAGGTGCCAGGAGAAGTGTGTGTGTTTTCACGGGCACAAACACACACACACATGGTGTCTATTTTTAGAACAGAGCGAGGTAAACGCGGAGGCGGGATTTGACATAATTTTCCCACTTTGGCTTGTCTCCTACTGTTGTCCTTGAAATTCAGCAAAGGGAGCAAGCTGTTTTGAGGTCTTACACATTTCTGGGGTAGATCAAACACACTCCAAGCTGTCAGCGGGGGGGTGATGAGCGATTTATTTTATCTTTGGGCCCAGTCACCCGTATCTCTGATAGACAGTGTAGCTGTGAGTTATCAGGGCGCACACGTCTCTGTTTGAAGGATGTGATGCTGCGGTGGGCAGAGTAAATACAGCCAGTGTGTATGTGTACATAACACATCCTCCCAGTGAATATCAGCGTGACGAATGAGGGTAACAACAAGGTGCTGCTAAGCCAGTATGAATGACCTTGACAGTTTAATTGGTGGCTAGACATTTTATAGCATCCACAGACAGACAACCCACTCATGCTTGTCTGGCATCCCCAGGATAGTCAACTATGAGACGGGTAAAGCCGGAGCCAAGGCCAGATCCTTGTGGAGGCTGGAGCCGCTCCGAATCAGGTGGGTAGTGTTCCTCGCATGATCTGTTATCTATTTCCTTGCTTCCTCTTTCTCTGTATCTATTTTTTTCCCTCCATCCCACCTGTTCCTTTGTATTTCCTCTTTCTCCTTTTTTCCTTCTACACCACTTTGTCCCTTTCTCCCTCTCCCCACCTATGATTTAATGCTGCACTGTGGCCTCTTATCTCTTTCTTTCTCTTCCTTTCTTTCTCTCCCTTTTCTCTGTCAAGTCTTGGATCCGGGCTATTTTACAGCCTCCCAGGGATGCAGCCTTTTCCTTTTCAAATTCTGTGTCAAATGTGATATCTGTCACATTTACCCTGGTTTGTTTGCACTCCCTGAACAGAAACAAAGTGCATAATTACAGAAATGTTTTCAGTTATTTGCTAAATATTTTACCTCACGGCAGGCTAGATAATTAACAGCTGTCAGCAATGTTTGGATCATCTCATTAGCAAATATTAGTCTTCCAGGGCTTAGGAAATACACCCCTTTTTTCTCCTTGTATTTTTGCATTTAAACGTGTGGTTGTGACCTTGGCAGCTGGAGCGGGAGCCACATCCGCTGGGGCCAGCCCTTCAGACTGCGGCACCTGACCACCGGTCACTACCTGGCCCTGACGGACGATCGGGGGTTGGTGCTGCAGGACCGGGAGAGGTCCGACACCATCGCCACCGCCTACTGTTTCAGAGCCTCTAAGGTTAGGACGCAGATTCAAGGGCACTCATCATGTATTCACTCGATTCCCCGCTATTCTTCAAGGTGACCTGTGTCACATGGGATCAACCACACAATTCCTCATTAAACACCACTGAAAAAGGAATCACAGAGGCTCACCTCTAAACCTTTACAAATGAACCGCCCACTCCCCCTTGGAATGGAAAATCACAATTTTTCCAAGGACGATGAAGATTACAAGAATTATTGGACCGGTGAGAATCTACAACATTGAGGTTAATTTAGCTGGACTTAACGAAGCGTCCATTTAGCCTGACTCTGTGTAATGGGAGTCCAGATATGGCCAGTGATTTTGAGCCATTTAGTGACCCTTCCAATATGTATTTAAAGCAGAATATAAGTGCAGTCATTTATCATTGAAGACCTCATGTCGATAATGGGTTGCAGTTATATCTGAACCTAGCAAAAATAACTCCACTTTTAAAGACAAAACAGCAGATGCAGTTGACATTTGGTTGGTCGGTGATGACTAACATTCATGCAGTGTGTCAGAATGTGCACACATGTTTTGTATTGTGCCAGCACACGTATTAGATCCACACTGACAGCTTTGACGTTTTCATTTTCTCCTCCCCTGTGCAGGAGAAGCTGGAGCAGAGTCCCAAGCGAGACATCGACGGGATGGGAGTGGCGGAGATTAAATATGGGGACTCGCTCTGCTTCATCATGCACGTGGCCACGGGACTCTGGCTCTCCTACCAGGCACCTGATGTAAAATCCGCCCGTCTGGGTCCCCTCAAGAGACGAGTGAGTGGAGACAAACACAAGCACACACTGCTCTGTCTTTAATTGCACAGCATATAACAAAAAACAAACAGAATAAATACATAAATAACATTCCTTGCAGCGTATCATTATTCTGAGGGTTATGGGTTAGATTATTGTCTACTAGTTCGCCTTTTCCCTTGGCTATTGTGGCAGTAGAGATAGAGCTGTGCGATAATGTTGTCCACTATTTAAATAGAGCCAGATAGCCTGTAGTGTCAGCACCTGTGATCCAGACATTGTGGCTCAGTGCAGGCTGGACACTTTCTCTCCATTAAAAGGCTTCCTCTTCCTTTTTTGCCCCCCCCCAACCTCCTATCCTCCCTCCCCTCTTCCCTGTCTCACACTCTTTCTCCTCCTCTCAAGGCGTGCCTACATTCTGAAGGTCACATGGATGACGGGCTGACCTTGCAGCGCTGTCAACACGAGGAGTCTCGTGCCGCACGGATCATCCGCAACACCACTTTACTCTTCAAGCGATTCATCAGGTGTGCCAAACGTTGCACCGCTGTTCCTCACTAATGCGCACATGATCGCACAAATTGCCCAATTAAACCAAATTACATTCCACATTTGTCTTGAGCCACTTTATTAGGGTAATCTGCAAAATGTCCTTTCGTTTTTACACGTTGCATTAGCGCCCCACTCATGCTAGAGCATAATTAATAGAGATGATAAAACAATCAGTTTACAGATGAATCCTCAAATCCAGCCATCTCAAAGCCCCGCAGACTCTCACACAGTCCACACAAAAGTGATGTAACGTCCTTCCAGATTGTGAACGCACCCAGTGGGGAGTTAAGCTTGGGGCCTGTGCGTTTTGACTGAGTGGGGTACCAAAGCCCCAGACAGCTCACTCACTGGTGCAGACACACGTTTCCAAAAGGCACACTTTGCAGCAGCGTCACGGCTACGCACTGCCAGCTGTGAGAAAAGAAGCTGTGGAGCACGTCAGTGGATGCTTCCAGTGCCCTTATTTGTTATCAATAGTCCTCGCTGTCCCCTGGGCCGGGCTCGCTGGGCACTCAATGGCGGGAACATGTGAGAGTCTGTCAGCCTCCCCCGCAGGGCGCCTGTGACACATACATCTCTGCACCCCCCTCCCACACGAACGACAGGAGCTATTTTTAGCAGGCCAGCGGAAATCAGCATTTCAGCATGGATGAACCTGTGGGCTAAACATTGTGTTAGTCATCACAGCCTCTCCGGGAGTCTGCTCAGCCTTCCAATTAGAGCGTAATCACCGGGATGTTATTTTATTTGTGATGAATGGGAGTGTTTTGTTAACTATACATGCTGTGGTCATAATTGAATGCGGGGTCATTTGTGATGTGTTACTGTTCCCTCTCTTTCTCTTTCCCAGAGACCTGGATTGTCTGGGTGTTAAGAATAGGATACTGGTCGCACTACCTGTAGAGGAGGTCCTCCAAACCCTCAATGACCTCATCACCTACTTCCAGCTCCCCGACGTCGAGCTGGAGCACGAAGAGAGGCAGATCAAGCTACGCTCGCTCAAGAACCGGCAGAACCTATTCAAACAGGAAGTGAGTTTCATCGTAAAGGAAAGCACAGCAAACCAACAGGCCATGAAATATCAATTAATAACACAGGGAGCGATTCTGCAGAGCAGCATAACAAATGAAAGCCCTCTGGGGGGGAAAGAGTTTGACTTGTGATGGAGGCAAATGTACTAAGTGACTGCACATATGAGTGAGCTGAGAGCAGTGGCAAACTTGCAGGAGATTGAGTATGTGAAAAGGCTAAAGCAATGGATTCTTTGTGGTGTGTTTCAATGCCATCTCGGAGCTAAAGGCATTGCATTTGAGGGTGTCAGCAGTTTTGGTGTTATAAGTTTTCCCGAGGCTGGCACAAGAGCACTGAAGCTTTCTGCTAAACCTCTGGGAACTAAATTGCTCTCATCAATTATGACATGTCAGCCTTACTGAGGGGGCCTATAATGTCAACTATCCATTCACCCCTAAACACGTATAGGCTGCAACATGTCATAATATCAATGAGCTAACATGCATAGATATAAATTACCCAACTTAAAAAATATATATACACTTTATGTGGTTCCAATATTTGCAAATAATGCATATTTTAGCAATTCATCTGTCATATGTTCTCTGTTTCTTCTGTCTTTCTATGATAATAAACCAAAACAGCCCATCTCTGTCCCACCCCTAATATTTTACATTAAGGAGGTACATTTTTTCCCGGCTGACTCATGGTATTTCCCTGGCATTATAAATCATCCGCAATTTCCATTTTGTCTTTTTACGGCGCCCATTTAGCATATCTGATCACTATAGATATTTCTCGGTAGTATAAATCACCATGACACAGCCACAAAATGGGACAAGGGAGAGCCACAGGGCTGCGTTCAGAAGGGTGGACTAATTGAACGCTGCAGAATAAGAGCTCACCAAATTAAGTTGCCACACTAATGAAAGCTTTCTATTAAGAAGATATGCATTTTATTGCTGTTGTCAGTGCAGTTACATGCATGTATTTGAAATTCATGTTATATTCGCGTGGTTATGCTCATGTGATGGATCACTGTGCATTCCTTCAGGGCATGCTGACTCTGGTGTCCAACTGCATCGATCGACTAAATGTATACAACAGTGCCGCCCACTTCGGAGAGTGTGCGGGGTCAGAGGCCGGAGCAGCATGGAAAGACATTCTCAACCTGCTGTATGAGCTGCTGGGTAAGAAAACGGTCGAGCACACACAGCCACACATGTACCTACACAAACACTCGCACTTAAAACCGATCCCCTGCTGTAATCAATCACAGAGACGAGAGTCGTTGTTTGAAGATAAAGTGGCTGCAGGGGTGATAAAGAAGTGTGCTGACCTGGTATTTAACCAGCCGTAAGCAGGCACCTCACAGCAGAGGATTACATTTGGAGGTTTCAGATTTAAAGAGGCCCTGTTAGGCTCTTTGGAGTTTTCCCTTTTCTGTAGTTTGTTATATAGGTTTTTGTGCATGTAAAAGGTCTACAAAAGCTAAAGGTTTCTCTCTTGCGCTGCTATTGGCTAGCGCTCCAAGACATTGTACATGATACGCTAATCAATCAAAGCACACTAGGCTCTGGTTTTCGTCAGAGGGTGAAAAGAGGTGCTGCAGCACAGGCAGTATGAGAAAAATAAAGAGCTTTTTGAACATTAAAGCATGGAGACATGTCACAGTTGAGGCATAAAAAGACAAATATGAAGCTGAAAATGAGCATAATATAGCCTCTTTAAGCTTAAAATGTACACTGATATGCAGCAGACACACCATAAATACTTAGTTCCATCAGTCACCACACATACTCACATTTCCGGGGAGAAGAAATTCACACATTAACACAAAAAGGTGTTTTTGTTGTTGTTGTTTATCGGTACGCTGCTCTGTTGTATTTACTTGCTCTTGATGTGCTCTTTCTGTTCCCATAGCACGTCATCAGCCCTGCCTTTGCAAAATCATCAATTTAACCTCTTGCACTGCCAGCATATGCCCTGTCAGATATAGACGTATCTTACTAAAATGATCTGGCAGGGAAAAATATCCGTCTCTGTCTGAAATTCCTGCTGAGTCTGACCAATATAATGTTTGGCTGAAACAATTCCATCACCAGTTGTTACATAAAGAAGCCTTTGCAAGCAGGCATTATTTCCTTCCTGTCAAGATATGGGTGACATTTGTTAAAAGAGAATTATGATGTTCTTTATGTAAAGTTGATCTTCCATCCTAACATGCTGAAGCCCCTCTGCCATACAGACGTGTCCTTCACACTCTTATTTACTTTGATGTCACCTCCTGGCTTATTTTAGTTTTCAAGCCACGTCTCTTTCTTCCCCCCTTCCCTCCTTCACACACCTGCCCTGGCGCAGCGCTAAGTGGATTTGGGATGCCTCCCTCCTTTCTTCCCTGTCTGTCTGCGTTGGATGAAATGTGGGTGTGCTTGTCTGCTTGTATGTCTTTTCTCTCCTTGTATCATTCCCTCCCTCTATCTTAAGCTTCTTGAATGAATATCAATAAGGGTGTCAAAGCAGAACCTTCCTTGGCTCTAGGCGTTCATTTAAGGGGTCCACCTCTGGGTGACATTGTTTTTGCTATTGTACTGAAGGGCATCCATCAAATGGCTTTCAATAAAACCACCATTTTTTTTTACCTAAAACCCATGCAATCTTTCCTTGTACCCTGCAGCTGCGTTAATAAGAGGGAACAGGAACAACTGCACACAGTTCTCCAACAACTTGGACTGGCTGGTTAGCAAGCTGGAGAGACTGGAGTCTTCTTCAGGTATGATCATTATTATTCCGGTAAAACAGCATTTTCTGTCAGAGAGACATCACAGAGCTATCCAGTTCCTTTAATGGCAAAGCAGCGCTCCTCGACAGGGACATGAGTTTTAAAAGATGAGAAGGATGACACTGCTTGCCTTGAAATGATATAGGTACCTCTACTTTTAAATTAATGATAAAGAATGCACCAGCAGCTCTCCTTGTTAATCGATGCAGAGTGGATATCTCTTGGACGTGTGTCCTCTGTGTGTCTTTATTTGTGTCTTTCCGCCGGTGCTAATTGATGAATTTGTGGACGTGCAGGCATCCTGGAAGTTCTGCACTGCATTCTAATTGAGAGCCCAGAGGCGCTCAACATCATCCAGAGAGGACACATCAAGTCCATCATATCACTGCTCTACAAGCACGGACGCAACCACAAGGTAAACAGCACGTTTTGGGTACTATTTCTGCAGAGATATAACATAACAACACATCTGGGCTCCTTTTTTGTGTGTATAATATTTCTGTAACGTAATTGAGGTACAAGAAGAAGAATTAATTAAAGTGGAAAATGAAGGTCTGGTGAAAATAAACCACAATAGCTAATTATATTGAGTTAATGCAACAATAAAACATGTTCTTAATGGAATAATTTTATATTTTGGCAAAAACATGTACGTTTTGTTTGCTGTCTTGCTGGGTCTAATTACAAGATGTATAACATGCATGTAATTATGAAACTGAAGCCCCATCCATTAAGCTTGGAATGACTTGAAATGGATGGAAACAGCCATCCTGGCTCCGTCCAAAGGTAACATCCCCCCACCAGCACCTACAGCTTTGCCGAAACATCTTCATACAGTCGAAGCTGGTTGCCTGGCAACAGCTCTTGACCAAGAAATGGTCCAGCACAAAACCCCTCTTGAATGTCTAATTTCTGTTGATACAACTGTCGGGGGCTAAAGGGGGGTTTTGTTTCATCATTTTGAACGCGCCAGGATTGCTGTTTCCTCATTCTGTAAAGCTAAGAAGCTAAGCTAACCGATCGCTGGTTTAGGCTAGATGTTTACTTTAACCCAAGAGGGTTATATCGATCTTCTAATTTAACTCAATGCAAGTAAACGATTAATTGTATCTTCAAATATGTCTAGCTTTTCTTCCAAGTTATGCCAAAAAGTAACTTGATTGCTGTCAAAAACCTTCAGGCGCGAAAGCTCACATCAACCATCAAGTGCCTGTTTATCTTGCATCTAGCCGTCTCCAGTTCTCTCCTCATTAGACTCAGCAAGCTTGATGCACATTCATTTCCATAACAGTTCCCTTAGGGCCTCTTCGTCACCATTTCTTGTCTTCATCAACTAATTCATCGTGCTCACCTTCTAGCAGCAGGCTAACTTCCATATTTAACAGAAGGTTCCTGGGGTTTAGTTGCAGTTTGTCCCTTTTACAAATGAATCAGTTTAACAGGAAAACAAGATCAGGAGCAAGGAGTCAGCTGGCCCGGGTCATAAATTAGCCCCAGTCTATCATTTAGCTCTGCAAGCGGGAGAAAAAAGGGCCAATGATAAAGCATAGGTGCTCTGGCCTGTCGCCCTTGGCTGAGCTTCCCGCCCCATTTAATCCTACTCCTTTGTTAAGCTAACATCAAAGAGATTTTATTGGACATGTTTTTGCCCCCAATAAGCATCTCTGAGTAATTACACAGCGGTTGCATGGTCTGTCCCTAGAGCTTGACAGTGAAGGGGACAGAGATAATAAGTAACTTCTGGGAAGGGATGGATTCATATCCAGAGCAAAATAAGATCATTGTGAAATATTTTTTGGGGAACTGTTGCTTTTCCTTTTGTCATTGTAGCTTATTTCCCTCCTTGTTGCTGCCACTTTCCCGCTTTAGATTCTGGATGTGCTCTGCTCGCTATGTGTGTGTAACGGCGTAGCTGTGCGAACCAATCAGAACCTCATCTGCGATCACCTGCTGCCCAAGAGAGATCTGCTGCTGCAAACACAGCTGGTCAATGATGTCCAGAGGTAAGTCTCACCAAGTCTCTTTTTATCATGCTGAGGTTTTTGTGATCTAATAAATTGTATTGCACCAATAAAACTAAAGGAAATCGTAACTAGTAAAGACTTCCTAATAACAATATAAACAGGAAGTCAATGTAGTAACTCAAGCTCACCTAATATAACCTCAAAGTATAACATTTTAAGGGAACTGAGCGACATTGTAAGTATATTGTTCTATACATATTTCCTCTCCTAATATAATGGTATTCAAGCTGAATTTTTATATTTCCGTTACATTTTGTAATTGAGGGTGCAATGGGTTCATTTGTTTAATCTTACCAGATAACATCATTCAAGTGTCAGACTTGTCATAACGGGTAGTTTATTATCAAGCTAACTTTAATTATTTTCCACCTAGTTCAGTTAGCAACTCTACAGTTATACCAGGTAGTTACTGCGTGAACATATTTAGGTACAACCAATCTTATTTGCAAGAACTGGTTTATGTGGTGCAATTTGGTTTAGTTTATAAATCTCTTTCTATACAGTATATATACGTTATAATTAACGGGACATTTAAGTTCAATCTAACAAACCACCGCTGTATAATATAAATGCATCCACAAGCCAGAATCCCCAACCTCCTTGTTGTTGGTGTGTGTACATTACAAGCCTTCCACTGGACTGTGTAATTGAGTGTTAAAGGAACACATCTAAACTACATGTCAAGCATAGATCATGTACCCTTAACAACATGGTCTGCATACTTTGATTGAGGATCATGCAGGCTCAAACATGACGTTTAGTTTGCTCAATGAAGCACGATGAGAATGTACTCGGTCTTTAGGTCTCCTATTATGCCATATATTCCTTACATATTTTGTCTTTGTACGATGAAAAGAAGCACTGTGGTGAGGGTTAGATTGTTTTAAACTTGGATTTAATCTTACAAATCTCGTTGGATCCTTTTCTTGACACTAGTGAAGTGGTCTGCTTTGCTCTGACTTGCTTAAAGCTATCGACTCAGAACTTCCTGAACCAAATACATTAGAAGAAAATTAAATTATCTTGTCCTGAGGGCAGACTTTTTCATTAGTTTTCAGAAGAAGAAAAAAAAGATATTACAAATTAATATGAGAATATCTGATATCTGTCTGCCTCTGAGGGATAACTAGTGATATCATGTTTCATTTCATTGCCAGTATGAGACCGAACATCTTCCTGGGGGTGAGTGAGGGCTCGGCTCAGTATAAGAAGTGGTATTACGAGCTGATGATCGACCAGGTGGACCACTTCGTGACCAGCGAGCCCTCGCACCTGAGGGTGGGCTGGGCCAACGCTAAAGGCTACGCTCCCTACCCTGGAGGAGGAGAGGGCTGGGGAGGCAATGGAGTAGGAGATGACCTTTACTCGTATGGTTTTGATGGACTCCATCTTTGGTCAGGTCAGTGGGAGAGAGAACATTCTGTGTTTGTGTGAAACGAAGAAACCTTAGTTCAATCAGCACAGGCTCCACCTTCTACAGGACTTTACGGGTGTTGTGGGTGGAGCTTGGAAGAATGTACCTGTCTTAAATACTGTGTGGTCTGCATGTATGCAAGACTATGAACTTTATCAATTCTTTACAATACACACATAGGCCAAAATACACACACTCCCCAAGGTTCCCAAGTCAAGTCCCTTCAGACTGAGCTGCTGCCAAATGGGTAGGCTCGTCCTGATTGGCAGGCTAAGTTTATGAAAATTATAGTAACAGAACATGCACTTTTGATTTGAGAAGAGTATAGTACAGTGTGGAGCCTTTGTGAGATAGAGCTCAGCTCATTAAATAAAAAGGCTAATGTAATAAAGATTAATGGTAACCCTGGGCTACAGCCAGGTAGACAGTTCCCCACAGCGATGATCTCCTTGCCCAGAGGGTGTGTAACAGTTTGGGCAATCTTGCGTGTTCAGCCCTGTTTATGATAGAAAGAGGTGCCAGCATCACTCTCTGGGTTCACACAAAAAACGGTGTGTGTGTCTCCTGAACAGGTCGTATCCCGCGGGCGGTTGCGTCCTTGAACCAGCACATCCTGACATCAGAGGATGTGGTCAGCTGCTGTTTGGATCTAGGAGCTCCCAGCATCTCTTTCAGGATCAACGGACAGCCTGTGCAGGGCATGTTTGAGAATTTCAACACGGACGGGCTCTTCTTCCCCGTGGTCAGCTTCTCTGCAGGGGTCAAGTGAGTGTTTGTTTGTTACTCCTGTGTGTTGTCTGAGGCAAATCGACTCCCTGAAATGTCTCTGATGAATGAGCTACACACAGAATGAGAAGCACAGTCAGATAAGACAGACAAGCCAAAAGAAATTAATATAAATATATAAATATATATTGCACAACTACACTCACACCAACTCTACCCTGCATGAAATCCATCTAATCCACACCCCTTTTCTGGTCCAAATTCATTAATCGTCAGGGGCTTGAGATTGGACCCAGGTAAGGCCGGCCTCATATTCTGCTCTGTTGCCATGGTGACCACAGATGGTGTGATTGACAACACTTTAAAATGAAATTTCAAGCTCCAGTAGTTTCTCCACGATGATTGACTCTGTCTTTGTAGAGCAAAAAGAGCATTTTGCATTAACAGCTTTCACTCTTTGAGGAGCACTTGACACCAAGAGACAACAAGAGACTGGTCTGATTTGATTTGCTCATGTAGGCTATTTGAAAATGTAATTGGCAGATGAAAATGAATCCTCAAAATGTAATATCATACCTGATTGTCTGTGGGATGGGAAACTAATTGCATGTGACTACGAGTGTAAACCATATTTGTATTGCTCAAACGGTTAAAGCAACAGGCCATTGTTTGTTTTTTTAAAGATGTCATGACTTTTGGTTTGATGATTGTGCTACAAGAAGTATTAGAAAATCAAGTTTATTACAAGTAATCCTAAGGGGACATGAATGTCAACTTTCATGGCAATACACCCAGCAGTTTTTGAGACATTTTAATTAGAGTTACATTCAGCACCTTATAACAACTTCTTGTGAGGGCTTATGACATCTCCCAGCTTGTTCTTGAAACCGAGACGCTGAATGGGGTGAGCATCTCCACAGATTTAAAAGTGCCAAAAAGTAACAACCACACATCTTCACTCTTCAATAATTGAGGGCTGCAGTCAGAATAGGCTCGGTTGCGTCACCACTACTACTCCAGGAGCTATTTTTGGCGGCCTCAGGAGAGCCTCTTCACAGTGATGGCCTGTGACGTTTTTCTCTGTCTAAGAGCTAAACTTGTCCCTTGTTAGAGCAGAGGCTGGAACTGATTGAAGTGGATTTAGAGGAGTAAAACTGTTACATGTAGCTGCACGGTAGAATTACTTTTCACTGTCTGATTCTTCCATTTACAGCTGTGTGATCCTCAATTATGATTAGATATGTAACTTATATTAACACTCACCTTTTTCCCATTAATTAACTACTCTTTCTCCTACCATTTTTTGTGTACAGAGTAATAGACCTAAGAACATTTATCTTGTCAGGGTGCGTTTCCTGTTGGGTGGTCGACATGGTGACTTTAAGTTCCTGCCTCCGTCGACTTACGCTCCATGTTACGAAGCTCTGCTGCCCAAAGAGAAGATGAAGGTGGAGCCGGTGAAAGAGTACAAGAGGGATGCTGAAGGAGTCCGAGATCTGCTCGGCACAACGCAGTCCATGTCGCAGGCCTCCTTCATCCCAACACCTGTTGAAACTAGCCAGGTAAACTAACATGAGACGGGAGAACAAACGTCATAATCGCCGTTAATTTTGTGGTTTAAATTCATATTTTTTTCCCCCTCAGATTGTTATGCCAGTTCATTTAGATAAAGTCCGAGATAAGCTCGCTGAAAACATCCATGAACTCTGGGGGATGAATAAAATAGAGCTGGGCTGGTCGTATGGCAAGGTAAGAAATAAACAATTATATATTTTTTCTTATAAAACACTCACAACAAACTCATCACTCTGGATCGGAAGATAAAAAGCAGAACCCATACATTTTGCCATGTTTTTGGAGAAATAAACATCACAATTACACATTTTCTTAACACATTTGAGTTAAAGAGCAGCTTTAAATGCAATTGTTTTTACTAGTATAAGAATGGAATCATCAAAAGCCTGTACGTCATCTTGCTTTCTCTTTTATAATTTGCTGTTCACACGAAAAGAGGGTAAGTGGAAAGAAAACTCTAATTTTCCATGGTTGACGCTTTTCATAACATTTGTTTAGACTCCTCATTCAAGTTTGTTTGTAGGTAGTGGAGTCGTTGTGTCTGTGTTTTAGTAGGAGTCATACATTATTAAGTGTTGTTTCACCAAAGGGCAGAACAAGGTGTTTTGGCCAAATCTGTGAAGCAATAAACCAAGAGGAAATCCTTATTGTCTGCATTTAGCTTTTCCCCTTATAGACAAAGTTTAATTGATCCTCAGATATAATTTGTAATGAAAATGTAAACCCAAGGGTTGATTTGATGATGCAGTTAGACTTTTTGGGAAAAATGCTTGTTTGTTTTCTTGCTGGAAGTTATATGAGAAGATCAATATCACTCTCTTAGCTTATTTTAGCTTACCATAAAGATTAGATGCAGGGGAAGAGAGCTAGCCTGGCTCGGTTTAAAGTTCAAAAATACAACCAGGCGGCAGACTTTTTAGTACGGATTTAACAAACAAGATCAATGTGTTAATTAATGAGGCGTTTTCTGGAGATGAGGTTTTTCGTGAGAGAGAGAGAGAGCCAGGCTAGCTGTTTCCCCCTGTCTGCGGTTCTTATGCTAAACTAACCATCTTCTGGTACTCTTGACAAGACAGTGAATACGTGTATTTCCCAAAATGTCCAATTATTTCTTCAAAGTTGGTTTCAAAACGGCTATTTGGCATCATTACCCCAAATTATTTGTATTGATGTATTTTATTATACCTGCAGTTCATTATATCAAAAATGTAAATAGTTCATCTTTAGTGTCTTATGGCGCATTTCCACTGCAGCGCGTAGCACGGTTTAAGCGTGCCGTGCCAAACCCGGCCCGTTTTTGGTTGCGTTTCCACTAGGGGTAGTGGAACAGCCAACAACCGGGCTGAATATGCTAAACTAGTGAGAGAATCGCTGGCAAGGGACAACAAAATGAACATATTTGACCTTGATTTAATTGTAATACACGTTTCAAAATGATGCCGAAGTAACAACATACTGATACCGGTTAGTAAAAACCATGAATTAATGCTTTGACAAGTCTGCAGACAGACGGCAGGCGAAAAACCTTTTAAAATGCGTGTTTTCTGAATGGAGATCGGCTAAGCTAACGTTGTATATGCTCCGACTGTCCACACTCACACCAACGGCCTATACAGACATAAATAAGCCAGCGACTGTATTCACCATGACACAGACAGTCTGTGGTTTGTACTTGTTTAACTTTTGTCTAGTTTCTGAACAGATATGAGGAGCTGTGAGCTCTGAGTGCTAACAGCTGATGTTGGTTTTTGTGGTTCGCATTGAAGATGACGTCACGGCTCCGCCTACACTGCGTTACTATAGTTATTACCCCAGTTCCTAAACTGTAATGGAAACGCAGCATAAAGTGAGCCTGACCTACCAAGGCCTAACTATACCGTACTAAGCCGTGCGAGGCCCTGCAGTGGAAATGCGCCATTAGTCAATGGCTTTCTTGTTTTTTTGTGCAAAAGATAACATCAAACTGACCTGTTTTGTCCTTAAAGAAA